>NC_138369.1:135849231-135937909 GCF_054177405.1 Leptonychotes weddellii | reverse complement strand
GGAGGAGATTATGCTAAGTGAAATAAGTCAAGCAGAGAAAGTCAATTATCATATGGTTTCACTTATTTGTGGAACATAAGGAATAGCATGGAGGACATTAGGAGAAGGAAGGGAAAAATGAAGGGGGGGAAATCGGAGGGAGAGATGAACCATGAGAGACTATGGACTCTGAGAAACAAACAGGGTTTTAGAGGGGAGGGGGGTGGGGGGATGGGTTAGCCCTGTGATGGGTATTAAGGAGGGCACGTACTGCATGGAGCACTGGGTGTTATACGAAAACAATGGATCATGGATCACTACATCAAAAACTAATGATGTATTGTATGGCGACTAACATAACATAATAAAATTTAAAAAAAATTTTTAAAAATCATCTTTGAATAAACTTCCTACTAAGACGGGGAAACACATATAAACAAGAGGAAAGTTCCTGGGTGAGGCAAAGCAAATGCAGCATAAAGATGTTCAGGAAAAGGCCCCTAAGTTGTAGAGAAACACTGCTACTCGTGCTCTGGTCTCTATCCATTTGTCTATGAGCACTCAGTGCAGAAGTGTGTCCATGTTCTGGGAATCTTGGATAAGGAAGGTTTTATTGTGGTCTCTGTGTAAATAAACTAAGTCTTACGAGAGACTAAGTAAGCTTGTGTTCTAATGAGCATTTAGGTCAATTTTTATTCAATCTGGACTAGTTCTATTTCTTTAACAAAAAGAAAAAAGAAAAAAAATTAACAGTATTAAACCACTTGGGATAGATAAAGCTTGGCAGTATCCCAAGTGTTGGTATCTTCTATAGAACAGTTCTATCTCTCGTGACACTCTCCAAGTTATTTTATTATCTGCACCAAAAAGCCAGTTAACGCAGTTGCTTCTCCTCAGACCCTGGCACTCTCTGTTTTGCTTCTCATCTCCACATGCCCTGCAGCAGGCCACAGGCAGAACTGAGCCTGTCAAGCAATGGCCCAGGGACCTGGAACATACTCCGGTCTCAGAAGGCAGCTCAATCTCCATGCACAAATGCAACACAGTCCCTGGTTAGAGATCCACTTTTCTCCTCTAGGGAGAGATGTGAAATTACTATCACTTCTTGGCTTGTTTCATCAAATTTGCTCCTAGACCAATCTGAAAGTATTTGTATTGCAAATTTTCTCTCAAAAATTTTATTGCTACTGTATTAATTTTAAAAACCACAGAAATTCCTAAAAAGCTCAGATATCTACAGGGAGAACAAAAATGTTTTAAAACTAAAAAAAAAAATTCACATTTTTAAAGGCATGTGCACAGTGCCAAGCCAAGAGCTATCTATTCAGAACGTGCAATGTCTTATTACATTGTCTAAAACGGAAACTTGACTTGTCTGATACAGCATACCAGGCAAATGACCACCAGCAAGAATATCTTCAGAGAAGAGTTATGACCTGTATTAGGTTTCTAAACACAATCCAGAATGACCCATCTTGAAAACCATTGTCACACACCGAGGCTAACTTCTATGGGAAACGAACACCGACATGCTTAAGGAAAAAGTTAATCCTGCAGAATGGAAAAAGATAAAGGTACAGACTCCTATAGAGGAAAGGACTGGTTACAAACCCTGTTGTACCACTGGACTTTTATGAAAGGACAAGAGCTTCTACTTGCCATTCTCCTTCCCTATCTCTTCTTCTTCCACCAACATCGTGTATCTGCTAAAGCCCAGAGTCAGTTGTGACAAGGGCAGATGCCAACAAGAAAAACAACAGCAAAAATATGTTAATGATGCTCTCAACATTGCCAGTTCTTCAGTTCCATTCAATTATCTGTACCTTTTCTCCTGATTTCCATGACTTCAGGACGTTATTTATCAAGTACTCCATAATTAATCAGGCACCAAGCTTGACTGTGCTAATGAGACTCTATTTACAGCACCCCTCCCCCATGTTCTTCTCCACTCCAAATCCTCACTCCTAATATATATAAAGTCACCTTCTCCTTTCCCTTCCTACAGTGGCCCTGGGGCCAACAAGAAAAGCTCCTCCTGACAGTTTTAAGGAAAATTAACATATAAGCAATGCAAGTTCCCCACTAGTTTTCATTCATTACTCACCTAAAGATAGGAATTTGCTCTGTTCGTGGTGAGTGACTCATAATTCCACTGCCCTTCACTTTTCTCCTTCCAATTTTCTCCATCCCCACCTCACTTTAAGCTCTATCTCTAATTCACAGTCCCTAAGACTATACCCCTTATTTTTAGTCACCTTTGGGCTATTTTTCTTTTCTCTGCCGGTTCCTCATGCTTGCACATTTGTAATCATTTATTCCATTTTCCCTTGCTTTTAATCCACCCATACAGATAATACTTTTCATTCTATCTAGGTGAAAATCTTGAAAGATTCGTAATTCTTCTTTCTCGGTTTCTTGTAGTTTTTTGCATCCCTGCATTTGTTTTTTTTTAGTAATGTTCTCTCCTAGGTTAAAACAAAAAGCCTTTTCCTTTTTTTTTTTTAAACTCTGTCTGTAAGGCAGTCTTATATCTAATTCCTTTTCCTGGTGGAGGCAGCCATGAATTGAGGGTACTGTTTTAAACAGAGCTGTTCTCCACATTATTCTCAGGCTCCTCTAGTTAGTGACTGCCTCTGTCTTTTGCCCCTGAAGCCAGAATACCTCTCCTGAACATACAACCCTCACAAAGGCTGTTTCCCAGTTCCCTTTTGCAGGTGCTCCCAGAACTAAAACAACGAACTCTTACAGTGGAGAGGAAAGGCTACCCAAATACCGCTTTTTTCCTCTCTTTATTGTTGCGTTTTAAAATGTCATTATCCCTCACCATAATCAAATACCTAAAATTCAGAGACTGACTCTGAGTAAAATCATCTCATTATAAGAAAACGAAATTCAGACTAAAAGAAAAGTGTTAAGTCCAGTCTAAAATCACCTAGCTTTTAAGTGATTCAGCAAAGACTTTAAACACATCCTCTTAAATCCTATTTCAGGGTTTTTTAATTGCATTCTAGGACTCTGATCTGAATAGGATAAACTGACCCTAAGCCTTCTGTCAACCCTTAGCTTTCTCCCTCCTTTGTAAATTATCAAATTGAGTCCAACTTAGGAAATTTAGCAGGGGTGAAAGGGGGTTTCATTCTACCAATATGCATGCTAAAAAAAAAAAAAAAAAAAAAAACAAGAAACAAACAAACCACGTGCACTCATCTGCTAATTTAACCATGCCCAAGAACAACCGAATCTGAAAATTTAATGTGAACTTAACATATTCTTGTCTTCCAGAGTTTGTGTAACTCCAATACTGAAACTCTTTAAACATTGAAAGATAAAGAAAAACCATTCCAAAATTGTCATTTTCATACTTAAATTAGAATATGGTTTGGTCAGAAGCTTGGTGAGCTTCTGGAGGTTGATTATTTTTTACCTCACCAACTGATTTTCTTAAGATTGAAACTCTCTGAGCATGAGCCTAAA
This sequence comes from Leptonychotes weddellii, assembly GCF_054177405.1. Classification (NCBI taxonomy): domain Eukaryota; kingdom Metazoa; phylum Chordata; class Mammalia; order Carnivora; family Phocidae; genus Leptonychotes; species Leptonychotes weddellii. The sequence continues at coordinate 135,934,456 of NC_138369.1, read as the reverse complement.
GAAAAAACTAAAAATAAAATAAAGGCTTTATAATTGCATGTCTGTTTGTTTGTTTTCTGGATACATTGAGGCATCTATCCACAGATGTAAAGCAAATAACTGACACATTTGAGGAAAAGCAAGATGCATGTCAAACCACCTACATGAAAATCAATATAGACTATTGCAATAGAGGTTCTCCATTCTAATGCAGTTCAATTTTTCAATTATTTCTTTTATGATTAGTACTTTTTGTGTCCTATTTAAGGACTCTTTGCCTTAAAGATATTCTATTGTTTTCCATCCTCACATAGATCTATAATCCATCTAGAAGTGAGTTTTCTATATGATGTAAGGTATACCTGGCACGGAACTCACATCTATAGCATGTAAATGATTCCTAGAAAACTGTAAGGCCAAGTAACTCAGTAAAAAGATAGGCATGAAACTTCAATAGTCACTGTACAAAAGAGGCTATCACATGAAAAAGTGCTCAAATTCTCTTGTTATCAGAGATATTTAAATGAAAACCACAAGGTGACTATAAAACACCCACCAAATTGACTAAAATAATAGATATTTCAGATGTTGGCAAGGACATGGGTCAGTTGATACTCAGATGTAGCAGTAGGAGTATACATTAGTATAATCTCTTCGAAAAACTGTTTGCAATAAATTTCAACATATAAATTCCCAGTGACTCAGAAATGCCAATTTTCAATGGGAATGCATACAGAGATTCAACAAAATGTATGCCCTAGAATGTTCATAACAACTCTATTCATAATGTAAAACTGGAAACAACACAAATGTACATCCACCAGAGAATAAATAAAATAGGATATACTTAAATAATAAATTATTATAAAGCGATGGTACATGCAACTCCATGGATGAGTTTTACAAACAAAACACTGAACAAAAGAATCCAAAGATAAAGAGCCTAGCACGTGACCCCATCCATATAAATTTCACAAGTAGGCAAAAAGTCTATAGTGCTATACAGTGCTTACTCTTGGGGGCAGGGAGATGCTGTAGTAGTCTAGGCAGGAGCATGGGATAGCTTCTGGGGAATGGTAGTACTCTATTTCTTGATCTGGGTGATAACATCACAGGTGGCACTTGCAATTTATGACCTTTTTTTATTTTCTACAGCAAAAATTTACTTAAATAATGAGGAGGAGGAGGAGGAAAAATTTCCACTCTGATCTTAGTGAAAATATGTACAGGGGGAAGATATTTAACCAGAAAGTGGTTCTAGTATTACTCTTTAAAACTTACAGGGAAGAAAAGTGAAGAAAAGAATATAAAAATAAGATCACCAGCCAACATTTTTTGAATACTTACTGTGTCTACATCCATGAATAATGAAGTAAAAACAGACACTTGAGCTCAAAGGAAAGAGAGGATGTCGACAGGATTCTGAAGCTGTGATACAGGATCTCCAAAAGAACCATTAACAAAAATAGGGAAATAAAAGTGGAGGTTTGTGACTATTGTTTTGGATCTCTCAAGTGATGTGAAAATAACACATGCAAGTAGAAATATTTAGGATGAATTTAACAGTATGAAACTAGAGAAAGCAATGAGGTCAAGAGTTGGATCATGAATCTGGAAATCACCTCAAGACAAGAGAAAATATTCAGGGAAACAATTGAAGAAGAACTGGCTAAGACCCAAATTTGGATTATGTGAACACATCATAGGTAAAATAGGCTAGACTGCAAGAAGCAAATAGTAAAAAAGTCTGAATGGTAAAGTACATTATCATAGAAGCCCAAGTGAAAGTAGTCATTCAAACAGTTCACAAATATTCTGTCTGTCCTTTTGAACATAAGATAGTATTTATTGTACCTCCCTCCCACTTTGAAATTGAGAGTGATCAGAGGTGATTTCATATGTTCAATAAATGTGAACAACTTTATTGTGTATCACTTCTGGGTGGAAGCTTTAAGAAGCAGTATGGAGGTTGCCAAAATCCTGCCTCCTGCCATACTGACAGTAGAGATTGTGAAGATCATGAAATGGATCCTCGATCAGCCTGGGTTCTGAAGTTATCACCATGTGCAGTGTCCCATCCTCCAACTCACAATGGACACGTATCCTGAGTTCAAAGAGAACTAAGGCTTCCTTGCACCCCTGTCTTGTGGACTTCACCTGCCCTATTAAACCTCAAACAGAGATCAGTGCTACAGTTTAGTCTTTTCTGTTTCCACATTCAAGTAGCTGAGCACTGTGAGGAAAAATCAGGTAGTCACACTGCTGCACATCCTCAATCTGCAAAATCAGTAGGGTCTAGCAATCCTTTTATCTGAACTCAAAAAATCCCTTCTCCCATTTCCACAATTTTTCCAAACCTGAATCATTCTTTTCTAGACTCCATGCAGTCTCAGCAGAGGAGCTGGCCTCCTGAATCATCAAGAGTACTAAGGCTACAGAACACACTCTTCAGCATATCCCCACTTGCTACCTTCCACTAACTTAAATTCACCCATAATCAACCTTATCCTCTTTCTTTCATCTTACAGGATGAGGTATTCTTATTTCTGGTTGAGCATTCCCTTCACATATACCATTTAGTACTGACTTTCCTGGGATCTTCCTACACTATGTAGTCCTTCTCTTCCCATTGCATTCAACTTGTTATTCTGACTCCTTCCACTTTGGTTTATGAATATGCCATAAACTCTGGCTTGAAATTAAATCTCCCCCTACCCATCATCTAATATCCCCCTCATTCACAGAGAGAAGTAGGCACATTCCTAAACCCACTACAATCTTACATCAACCATTCTATTGCAAGCTATTCTTAACCAGGATCACTAAAGACCTAACGATGTACGTCATTAAACCTCTATGTTATTGATTGCAATTAAGACTGCTGACTTCTTCCTTATTGAATGTCTCTGGTTTACTGGTGCCTGTGACTCTACACTCTCCTTGTTCTCCACATGCAACTGTCCATTTTCTCTCTTTCTCTGACATAGGTACCTCTTCCTCCTGACATACTTGAAATGTTGGTGGTCTCTAAGGTTCTCTCCTTAGCCTATAGTTCTTCTCACTCTGCACAATCTCCCACAGTTTTACTTGTTCCATGATTTCAACATTACCTATATGCTGATGAACTCTAAATCTAAATCTCCCGTTTCAGATCTTTTCCTTGAGCTCGAAATCATCTGTTACCTGATTCTCCTGTACACACCTCAAAGATAGTATGTCTAAAACCAATTTTTTCTTCCTAAACCCATTCCTCTTCTCATATTCTCTAAGTTAGTGGAATTACCATCTAGCCATTGACCCAAAACAAAATCTGGGAGTGAACCCAATTTTTTTTTTTTAACTGAGGTTAACAGAAAACATGTTACCCTGCTTTTATTCATTAGGGCCTTACAATTTCAGGGCATGTTAGCCTGATTTGCTACTGGAGATCTCTCCCTCAATTCTGATGGATAAATTTGCTGGGCAGAATACTTTTGGTTGGCAGTTTTCCTTTCAGTACGTTGACTGTATTATCCAGCTCCTTTCTAGCCTGCAAGGTTTCTGCTGAAAATAAAAGTTATAGGTTCCCCTGTATGCAACAGGTTGTTTTTCACTTGCTGCTTTTAAGAATTTCTCTTTTTCTTTAATTTTTGAAGATTTCATTGTACTGTATCTCAGAAAGGGTGTCTTTTGATTCATCGTATATACATTTTGGGCTTCCCAGATCTGGAAGCTAGGTTAGGAAAGTTTTTTCAGTCATTACTTTTTTAATAAGCTTTCTGCCCCTTTTTCCTCTCTTCTGAGACCTCTATACTGTGTATCTTGGTCCATCTAAAGCTGTCTTCTAAGTCTCAACCTATCTTCACTTTTTCTTCATTCTTTTTGCGCATCTAATTGGAGGAGTTCCACTGCCCTGTCTTCAAGTTCATTGACCATCTCTTCCATTTGATCTAGTCTATCACTGAACCCCTCTACTACTGAATTTTTCAGTTCAGGTATTATATTCTGCAGCTCTGGGATTTCTACATGTGTGTGTGTATGTATATACACGTGTATATAGATTTCTATCACTTTGTTGAAATCCTCACTTTATTTCTGCATTGCTCTCCTGATCTTAGCAAACATCTTTACGACCATTTTTTTTTTAAAGATTTTATTTATTTATTTGACAGAGAGAGACACAGTGAGAGAGGGAACACAAGCAAGGGGGAGTGGGAGAGGGAGAAGCAGGCTTCCCGCAGAGGAGAGAGCCCGATATGGGACTCAATCCCAGGAACCTGGGACCATGACCTGAGCCGAAGGCAGTTGCTTAACAACTGAGCCACCCAGGCACCCACGACCATTATTTTTAACTCCCCACTAGGCAAGTCACTTATTTCCATTTCATCATGATCAGTTTCTGGAGATTTCTTTTTTTGTTAGAACATACTGTTTCTTTGCTTCCCTTGACTCTGTGTTGGTTTCTATGCATTATATAAAACAGTCTCCTCTCCCAGTCTTGACAGATTGATTTCATGTGGGAGATGAACTCTGTCAACCAGTCTGGCCCAAGCTCCTTGTTGCCTCTCAAACCTTTTTCATTGTCTACACCACTTTTGGTATTAGTGGCTCCCAGTAGTTGGGACTGTGCCAAGACCCATCACTGTCCCAAAGGCATATGAAATGCTTATACACCTGTTCATTCTCCATAAGGATACTAATTACTAGCCCCTTGTTTCCCAATGAAGGCTAATTGGAAGCCCAACCTTCAGGCAGCAGCTGGGAAAACTGGAACATTAGATATGCAGTGTAGTACCTACTAGAGAGAAATCAGAAACTGAATGTTTTTGCTTATTCACTCTGTACTAAGTCAAAGGGAACAGTCTGGGGAGAGCTTATGGGCCCAAACAGAACCACCATTTGGTTTTATATGGTCCTAGGAATTGAATGCTAAGTTCCACCATTTTGTTTTATATGGTCCTATAGGAATTGAAAGCTGAGTTCCCCCATATTCTCATCAAGCTAGATTATTTGGAATCCGATTCCCTGGGTGGGAGGCATAACAGTTGGAGTGCTAGATGTGATAACAAGTTCCTTCTAGAAGCTAGAGGGCTGTTTTTAACTACTGGAGTGAGCCAGAGGGAGACAACAGGTATGCCCACCCGGTCTCTCAGGCTCCCAAGAGGGTTCCAGTCAGCTACCACATACAGGCTGATTAGAAGCTGGAACCTTAGACAGCAGCTGGGAAAGTATGTAGTCAAATCCTTTCCAGGAAGAAACTGGAAAATGGAGTTTTTGCCTGTTCCTCTACACAAAACCCAGGGTGGGTAGATGTGGGAAGTACTTGCACATCTGTTTGATAACTGGTTTTTTGTTGTTGTTTAATACGGTACTGTGGGACTCAGGAATGCCAAGCCCTGTTGGCTATCAGAGGTAGATGATTTGAGGGACCATCCCTTGGATAGCTGTCATAAAAATCAGGGCCCTAGAGTGTGGACAAGTTCCTTCCGGGAAGAAGCTGGCAACTTTATTATTGGAGTGAGGATGTAGCAAAATTGCCCACTGGCACTTTCAGAATCCTGGAAAAATCATAGTCAACACCTAGATGCAGGCTAATTAGAAGCTGGACCCTCAGGCAGTAGCTAGGACATTATTCAGTCAGACCCCTTCTAGGGAGAAACTGGGATATGGTGTTTTTGCCTATTCCCTCTGCACTGAGCCCAAATGTATAGCCATGAGGGGTGCTACTGCACCCATTTAAAATCTGCTTTGTTTGCTGTAATCCTGTGGCAAGCCCCATTAAGCACATTAAGCACAGTTCCCCACAGTAGTAACTACAGTGGTTTGAAAATGTGTCCTTTACTGGTCAAATTTCCTTCCTCATTTTATCATTTCCTTGTTGGCTTTTTCTCCCTCTCTAAGCTATACTACTTCCACCTGCATTCTTACTTCAGGTTCTACTTCTAAACAAACCTAAACCAAGACACCAACTCTTATCTAATCACATAATCAAAGACTTGATTTGAGTTGGTAACTATGACTAGACTCTACCCATATTATTTCTATCCTGGTTTGCACTTTCTGCATCTCTTGCCTGGGCTATTCCATAGGACTCCTGCCCATGTCTCTATTTCTAATCCTGCCTACCTCAAATCCATCCTCTACACTGATGGAAGAGTAAGATCTTTAAAAAGCAGATCTTTCTGTGTTCACTTCCTTGACTGACACCTTTCATTGTCTTCCATCACCAACAAGGGAAACTCAAGCTTCAGATCATAGAACATGAGATGTACTGTGATCAGGTCCCATCTATGTTTTTAGCCTCCTGTCTCCTACATCTCATGTTATATTCAGGTAAGACTAATTAAATTGTGCTCTCGGTCTGTCACCCTCTCCTATCCTATCTATCTAGATAACTAGAGCTCACCTCTGTCCTCTTATCTAGAAAACTTTCTTTCTTCTTCTTAATCTCAGCTTACCATCCTTCACATCCCAGCTAAACATCTCATCATCCAAAAAAATATTTTCTAACACAAGGCTAATGTCTACATGCTTTCATATTACTGTCTACCTCTATTTGTTATTTCCACAGACTATAATTTTCTATTTATGCCTAGTATTGAAATTGCCTCCATGTAGATCTCCATGCCTTGAATTTCTCCCTCCTTTGAATACAAATGACACATTCATACTGATGCTAATTTTCTAAAAGAAAGTTAATAGAAAGCCTGAGCCAAACTGCCTATCTAACCCCATCACTAATCAGTCCATTCTCATCTTCTGTTCAAGTCAGATGAAATTAAATTACTTTCCTCACTCAATGCCACTGTGCAAGGTTCTTTATGCTTCTATGCCTTTGTGCATGCCTCTGACGGCTGTGGTTCTACCCACCTACTAATCCATCAAGTTTTATCTCAAACATCACTACTCTATGGTACTTTCTTCAATTAGAACATACTGTTTCTTTGCTTCATTTGCTAACATTACCTGTTAGTAATTCCTTCTACTGGGTTCTCTTGGTACTTGGCAAATATTCCCCTCATAATACCACACTGCCTTATAATTATTTGTAAGTGCCTTAGGGGCTGTTCTTTCTTATCCTAGCTCAATATCTGATACTCAGTAAATGTTCAAGAGAGAATCGTTGAGAATGAATAAATGAATGAGTAAAATAATGGAATGGATAGCTCATTTTTAACAAAGACAATCACAGAGAAGAAAACGATTTTGTCCACAATGTGCTTGATTCTTAGAAGCATTTTTGTCCCTCCTAGTGACAGCACAATTCTCACCTTCACAACTTGAAACTAAACTTGAAAACAAAAAAATAGAAAAGAAGCTGATGCTAGAAACAAAAAATATAGAAGGAAACACAGAGTTGGGGGGAAAGCCATGTAAAACAGAGAAGGGGGGAGAGGAACAGAAAGAATACCACATGGAACACCTTCACCTATTTTTACCTTCTAGATCTGAGGAGTCAGCTTCCTATAATGATGTCATAATTTAGTCCCATACATTGGATCCTCATACTCAGCTTCAGCTCAGGATACATGTTATTGAAATTACTCAAGCAACGGGACAGTAAGCTTCATTTCCCCTTGGAAGTATTTTCATAACATCACACCTTCCCTATGCAACAAAGGATTTAAACTCCCACTCAGGGGAAGCTGCACATTGTGTTAAAATACAGAAACAGGCAGAGGCATTAATGAAATTAAGCCTCCAGGGTCTCTGGTGGAAGAAGTATTATCAAAAATAAAGATAATTATTTAATGGACTACAGCCACTGCTGGTCACCGCAGTGGCCAGATGGATGGAAATGAATCATAGTCCCTCTTTTGAGTGGGGTTTCATGCTCTGAACATCTGTCAGTTACAAGGAAAAATATGTTCTGATTCCATTCAGTCTGAAAAGAGCTCTAACCAAAGCTAGGAATTCATTAAGACAAACCAATGATTTAGGCTTTGTAGCAAGGGGCATTGGGTTCAGGAACAGATCACTCAGGGGATAGACACAAGGTTGAGATTTAACTCACACACTCTTGGATCAAACCTTAAGCCAAATGGTAGATAGTTGTGAAAGTCTCTAGTATGATAATAACTGGACAAGAGTGAAATGGTCCCATTATTCCTTCTCACTATATACCACCATCTTTCTACTTTACTCTTCTCTCTTGCAATGAAAAATCCAGAATATTTCACTATAGTTAAGCACTGGAGGTACCTACCCCCTCCCTGGCAAGTTCTGAGGTTCTCTTCTCTCACAGATTTTTCTATTAAACATAGGTCAACAGATGAGAGTCTTGGAAGACATAAAAAAAAATCCGTCTAGCAACTTTCATTAATCAAATTAATCAGAACATTTCTCCATTCCCTCGAGTGACATATTTTTCTCTATCCCATATCCCACTTCATCTCCCCCCTCCTGCTGTCTTTCTATCCCCCTATCATAAGGACAACAATTTCCTCAGAGCCAAACACATCATACCTTGGTAGCAGCCTGAACAAGGATGTTTTATAAAAGGCAATGTCTGAATATGACAAATGACATTAGCCCCGTGTTTGGCAGGGTCATAGCCAAAGCCGAACCTGATATTTACAGTATGCTTTATAAAACCACAAACATATTCCTAACTCCCATGGGATGTCATGTCACACAGAACATATGCAATTAATCTCCTACTGTGATTTTTATAGCATTTCTTCTCAGGTGAGTCTCTCCCAGGTATGTTTAACTAGGCACTGATGGAGCTGCCACCAACTAGCAGTAGTCACACACATGTGTTGAGGGGTTTGGTACCACTAGGACACCCTACTTGAAGCAGCAGTGCCATAAAGTAGTGAGCCTTGCACAAAGGCTCAAACTTAACAGGTCATATAGCAAAATATTTCCCTACTGGAATAAAACATTCAATGCCTGGAAGAGATGCTAACCTTAGGGGAACTGACTGCTGTCAGTTTTAAGCATGACATAAATTTTCCTTAATTTAGCTCTTACATGACCATTTCAAGACATGAATAAAGTGAAGTTGAAGGAGTAGACATTTCAAAACTGGAAGCTGTGGGTTTTAATCTCTACAATTACTTGAATCAAGACTGTGAAAAAATGACTTGAACAGCTAACTGAAGTTTACTGAAAAATATTAACAGCTAGATCTCAATCATTTTATATTTATACACTATATCTAAGATTCCAGTTCCAAGTCCTACCCTTCCTCAGTGACTAGGGCCTGAGCAAAGGCCTAGAGCCAGACACCTGAATGTTCCAAGCTTCCATATCCAGCAACATGAAGACCAGTGAGGGCTGACTTCATTTCTCAACATCACTATGACAATGAAAACTCTTAGACTTGGTAAGCTAGGCAAGTGGAGTTATAAATCCCAGCCTGAGCACTTGCTTAAGCAGTAGCTTCTCAAACTCGATGCACACCAAGAATGATATTTGTTGGTGATACCTCTCCATAAACACATGCAAGATTAAGCTCACTTTTCATATGATGGCTTTAACTCCACTTTTTCCTCTAATACTCAAAAAAGTCTATCAGTGAGTTAGAGCATCTTATCAGAAATAGTGTTAAATCTAATGAGTATAAAATTAAATAATTTCCATTAGTATTTCATTATGAATAACAAGATACAACAAAATTCACAACTCATGAGCAGACTTCAGAATGTCAAGACCCTATGACTGATGCATGAGTCACCATGATATTTATTGTACATGTCTCTATTGACAGACAGTGCTAATGACTTTATACATTAGATTTAATAATCATCACGGGCAGAAACTATTAGATTACGAACCAAGGTCCCATGACTACTAAAGTTTTGGATCCAGGGCTTGAATCCAGTTTTGTCTTACTCCAATAACCCTGTTGAACCACTATCCTTATTTATAATAACTTCCTATCTCATTCATTATCTCCAAACTTGGAGTGCTCCCCAATGGCAAGAGTATCAAGGTCCTGCAAAATATGACTGCAAACTTTATTTATGGCCTTACCTATCCCTTGTAATTTGGAACCCAGGTCAAATCAAATCTCTCTAAATGAGTCTTCTCTGAAAACTCCCCCGATGTGACTGCTCTCCTCTAGTGCAATGGTTATCAACCAGGGCGAGTCTGACCCTCAGGAAACATTTGGCAATCTTTAGAGACATTTTTGGTCATCACAACTAAGGGGATGCTACTGGCATCTAATGGGCTAGGGATCTTGTCAAGCATACCAAAATGCACAAGAAACCCCCCACAAAAAGAATTATCCATCTTTTTCAAAATCTCAACAGTGAAAGGTTGAGTATATAATAGTCTTTGCAAACTCCTTACAAAAATTAATACTTTCTTCTCGCGTTACATAAGATGTTAAATATTCCCAGAGGTCAAAGACTACGTCTTATACAATTTTGTACTCTACATCCCTTTTTCAAGACATTTTAGGCATTCAACAAGTGTTGGGGGAGGGGCTAAATGTTTGATAGTTGCTCTACTAACGCATGACTCTCTAGGGCAAAGCCTGAAATGTTTATTGGAAGAGTAATGTGGAAAAATGACTATTATATATCCCATGAATTTTGGAGGTGGCAAACATGGTATAGAAACAACAATTTCCCTTTGAAGCCATGGATAATAAGAACCAGAGAAGTCAGGTGAATTGTTTAAGGTCATGGAACAAGTGTGACTTCCTTGGTCCTCAGATTGGGTTATATCTTAAATAAAAGCCAATGCTATATAAGAAAAAAATGGAAAATAAAAATCACCTCTTTAAAAGGTAAAAATTTATCTTTTCCCAGGAGAGTAATGTCTTCCCCATGACATGTGTTAAGTGCATGAATTGTTTGTTTGTTTTAATCATAAACATGCTATGCATCAGTGCTTCCTCTAATCATACAGACAGTGGCGATCAATGCTTTTTACAAAGATTTGTGGAAACCACAAAGAGTCAAACGTTGCTACTATGGAGATAAACGTCCTTGAAGGCTCTCAGCCTTAGCTCACCACTAAATGCCTCCTTGGAGGATGTTTTATTTTATCCCTATGCTATTACTGGAACAGGCAATGGTTCAGTACTGACTCAGAGAAGTATCCAAGGTGCTATGTCAGGACGTCAGTGCCTGACTCTTATGAAAGACAACTCTATCCTGGACACTTTATCATCTCTTGGTCCAGTCCTGACAATTCTTCAAATTAATCCATGAGATCTCTTAAGTGACACAATGGGAGTCTTCAATTATTAAACACGCGTGCACACACACACACACACACACAAATGATTTGAAATTTGATGCAGATTATGTTCTCTGTAGAAATTAAGGTCTATGTCTCCTTTGTCTGACCCAGTTCATCCACTATTAATAACTAGTTCACAACTGTGAACATAAACACTTTCGACAGTATGAAATTCTCACAATGTCATATGGATATGTGCACCAGTGAAAGAGACCAAAGAGCTTAAATTGGTTCACTTCAAAAGAGATTGTCTGCTGCAGTGTCCTCAACAGCTTCGGCTCAGCTGACAGAAACCAAGTGGAAAAGAACGCCACACTAGTCCAACACTAAGTAAGATGCAGTCGGTGTCAATAAATAAACATCGTCACAAATAATGGAGCAAGAAGAAACCTGCTGTCTTGCCACTGCTATCCTCAGTCTCCAGATCTCTCCTCAGGTGGTGTACCAGGGACCTCCTGAGTTTCATGAAGAGACAGCATTCCATTAGTGGATTCCTCATTTATGAGCAAAAAAAAAAAGAGGAGCTATTTTATGTTCTTGCCCAAGGAAGAACTTTCCCTCTTCACAAAGTGGCTAGTGATCCATGTGTCAGAGTATTATTGCACTGCATACCCTGTTCTCACACCTTGTACTCATCATAGAATCTTCTATTTAACCTCCTCCTTTCTCCCACAAAATAAAATCCTCACATAAATATTAATGAGTGTTCAACCCATGAGCAGAAATGTATGACTATCTCAGCATTTCATAATGATTTTACTTCTCTTTTCCAAAAGCCACAATTAAGTCCCAGAGGGAAAATTTTCTTTTGTGGATAATGCAAATAGTGGTTTTTTTAATATATGCACAGATTCATAATGATATTACTATTATTAATAGCGATAATAATGAATAAATTTGCTACTACAAAATAAGTAGGTAGTCCAGATTTTTATAATCCTATTAAACAGCTCTGTATTTTATATGTTGCATATTATTTTTTCTTTAGGAGATGACCTGAGTCACATGTGCACTTTTATGGCTTCCTAGAGATACAAGAAAATGGAGCTATAACTTTTCATTTTCTATCATGTGTGATGTGTATAAGAATATGCGTAAGTATTTAATTTTTATTTGCTTCTGCTCCTTGATCTGCAGAGTTGAAATTATTTTCCATGTACTTTTAAAGCCATATTCTTCCACAGACATTAAAATAAAAAGAAAAGAAATTAGCCACCAAAATCATCTACCAAAATAAAATTCTCCACAAATAGTTGGGTTGTTTCATTAATGACTTTTTTCATTGATCACTCCAAATAGAGTCTAACAGGAAGCAGTATTATAAGACTCCAGAGCTAGGGGCCCCTGGGTGGCTCAGTCTGTTAAGCATCTGCCTTTAGCTCAGGTCATGATCCAGGAGTCCCAGAATAGAGCCCTCATGGGGTGGGGGGGCTCGGCAGGGAGTTTGCTTCTCCCTGTGCCCCTCCCTCTGCTCCTGTTCTCTCTCTCAGGTAAATAAATAAAATCTTAAAAAAAAAAAAAAGACTCCAGGGCGCCTGGGTGGCTCAGATGGTTAAGCGTCTGCCTTCCGCTCAGGTCATGATCCCAGGGTCCTGGGATCGAGTCCCGCATCGGGCTCTCTGCTCCTTGGGAGCCTGCTTCTCCCTCTGCCTCTCTCTCTGTCTCTCATGAATAAATAAATAAAAATCTTAAAAAAAAAAAAAAAGACTCCAGAGCTAATATTGAGATCATAATATAAGAATGAGCAGTCAACTTTTTGAGAGTATTCACAGGATGTGAGTGGACATCTCACCTTGATATAATTCCCCAAAAACACCTTAAGTAATTTATAAACTTCCTTTACTATAGAGGAGACTATAAGAAGACAGATGAAGACAGGAAGAAAACAGTTTAACAAAACAGTATAAAGATGAAAATAACACGGTAAAGGAACACAATCGTGTTGACACTTGACATTTAAAAAAAAAAAAAGACAGGTGTTCACTGTGTCTCAAAGGCACCGAAGAATTCATCCCACTGTCTGGTTGATATTGTGACCAAACATGTAAATTTGTCAACTATCAAGTTGTTTTATTATTTCTTATGTAGTCATATAGCATGGAAGAAAAGCAAATGCATTTTTTATCATCCTTAACATGATGAAAACCTTACTGTATAAGTTATATTCTTAGTTATTCTAATACTTGCTAAGTCAACAGAGTCAGGTAGCTTTTGGCCTTTTGCCACACATGATGAACAGTTCCTGATGTTTTCTATGGCATGAAGATGTGGACTAAGCGAGGGGTCAGTACTTAAAGGGAGCAGTTAGGGGATGCTCAAGACTGGAAAATCCTGAAGTCCTCAAGTGTTGCCATAGTCACATCTAAACTTCCTAGTTGGTGCTCTGCAAAGTTTATTCCAATGGGTTTCAAAATTTTACTGTGCATCAGAATCATCTGGCAGGCTTATTAAAGGACAGATTGGTGAGCCCAACCACAAGACTTTCTGACTTGGTAAGTCTAGAGTGGCCTGATAATTTGCATTTCTAAGGAGTTCCCAGACAACGTCCATGGTTCTGGTTCAAGAATTACAGTTTGCAAATTAACTGTTCTATTCAACTATGTTCAGATTTGGAGGACAATCTTGTCCTGGGTTCTATAATTAAATCTTATCTCTACATTTAAATAAATAATACCCCTAAAATCTGGGATTGAAAAATCAAACATGTAATGAGTCAACTTCTCTCTGCTTGAGATCAAACGTTCACATTTATAAAACTATTTCAATTCATTGGTTATGGATACCCCCCAACTGGATATGGTCTACTCTACAATATGGACTTCTGTTGAATATTTAATTACGCTGACAGATAAAAGGAAATATGGAATATAGCCTCATTCTCCATGATGTCAGTTTCTTTTATATGTTAAAGAAATATTATGACCAGTGTGTAGAAAGAACAGATTATAGATTTGACATCATTTGGTATTTAATTTTTAAAGTTTCACAAAGCCTGTCGTCCATAGTTATTTCATCCAAAAGTAATTCATTGAACATAAACCTGTAAAATGCCTACTGTGCACATAATACTGCGTCAGGCCCTTTGGGACAGATTTTAAAAAAAAAGAAAGAGGAAGAAGTGTAAGTCTCTGACAGAAAAATCACACACACACACACACACACACACACACACACGAACACACAGCCTACAATGAGGTGAAAGATAAAACTTTAACTATACAAGACAACTCAGAAGTCATAAAATAGAGGCATGATGCAAGTGTTGTGGGGTAGTTTACCCTTTTTAGGAAAGCTCTGACTTTTTAATTTTACAGAATAGTAAAAAGGTCTATAGATCAATTGATGAGATGTGTAACTTGTGAATCCTCTCTATGTCCCTCATTCTATTGAGTGTTATTTATCTCTTCAGCCTTCCCTTCTAATAAAATTATCCCAATTCCTTTGACACTTCACCTAACCAATAAATAATGAGTAGACTCAGATGACAGGCACTTTTCTAGGCAATAGGGAGCAAACACTGATTACACCATAGGGCATCCCTTAAAGCTATTTATAGTCTACTGGGAAAAATAGACAAAGAGGAATTCAAACTATAGTGTGGCAAGTACTAAGACCAGAGAAGGACTTCTTGCCCGAATGTCCTAATATTAGACAAATCTTGAATTAAAAGAAGAAGGGACCAAAAGACAAACAAACAAACAAAAAAAAAAAAAAAAAAGGAGAAGGGACCAGAGATCATGGTTGGAGTAGAGCTTTCTGGCAGAAGGGAACATACTGTGTTTATTAAGAAAATCTGATGTACACCTGGGTGGCGCAGTTGGTTAAGCATCTGCCTTTGGCTCAGGTCATGATCCCAGGGTCCTGGGATTGAGTCCCGCATAGGGCTCCTTGCTCAGCGGGGAGCCTGCTTCTCCCTCTCCCTCTGGTGCTCCCCCTGCTTGTGCTCTCTCTGACAAATAAATACAATCTTAAAAAATATTTTTTAAAGAAATACATGTATCATGTGACCTCACTGATATGAGGAATTCTTAATCTCAGGAAACAAACTGAGGGTTGCTGGAATGGTGGGGGGTGGGAGGGATGGGGTGGCTGGGTGATAGACATTGGGGAGGGTATGTGCTATGGTGAGCACTGTGAATTAGTGTAAGACTGCTGAATCACAGCTGTACCTCTGAAACAAATAATACATTATATGTTAAAAAAAAGAAGAAGAAGAAGGGGAGCAGGAAGAGAAAAATGAAGGGGGGAAATCAGAGGGGGAGACGAACCATGAGAGACTATGGACTCTGAGAAACAAACTGAGGGTTCTAGAGGGGAGAGGGGTGGGGGGATGAGTTAACCTGGTGATGGGTATTAAAGAGGGCACGTTCTACATGGAGCACTGGGTGTTACACACAAACAATGAATCATGGATCACTACATCAAAAACTAATGATGTAATGTATGGTGATTAACATAATAAAAAAATTTTTAAATAAATAAAACTAAAAAGAAAGTTTGAATAACGATTGGAGGAAAAGTGTGTAAACAAATAGAGAAAATAAGTAGCCCACCAGAAAGTAAGGCTCCCAAAGAGGGACCTCTCAAGCTATCCTAAAGAACTTAGGTTTTATACTGAGGCGATCGGAATGCACTCAAGTATTTTAAGAAAAGAATGGCAGGATCAATTTTGTTTCAGCAGAAACAGTCTGGCATTTCCTAAACTGCAACCATCATTCTAATTCTCTGAATATACCATACCATCTTTGGGTGTCTACATGAAGCAAGCAACTAAAAGTGAAGAGAATAGTTGAAAAACTAGTTATTTACACGATACGCTTTTACATAGTCAAATGTGCAGATATTCGATGACCAGTCTTCAGCTTATTTTATTTTTCCATTTCTCTTGTTTTGTGAGGCATATCCTCCAGTCAAGAATCCCAGGACAGGATACATTAGTCCAGCCAAGGCCTGGGTCACATTGATTATTTCAAAAGTACAGTTCTTATTCATTTCTCACAATTACACATTTACTTTGTATCAGTATAAAGGGGGAAAATATGTTGACCAGTGGGCTGCTTGTTACCCATTACAGCGCCTATAGAATTTTCTATTTGAACTGCACAAAACTGTCTTACAGCCTGATACTCAATTTCCTCTGCAGGATTGTGCTTTTCGTTCTTTTTTGCACGTTATTCTACCAGGTTCTGACCACTGCCTACATTATCTATCATTTGGAACTTTCACCCTTTGCTTGAGAATATGACTTATCCATGTGGTACTGTTCTGCTTCTTCCATTCTCTTCATTTTCTGGCTGTTTTGTGTCCTTCGTTTGCTGTCTTTCATTTTTAGCAAATGAAATTCAATAAATGTATTTTCTTAATGTTTGGGACTTTGTACTAAAAACATGATAAAGGTATTTTGAGTACGAACCTTAAAAGTAAAGCAAGAAAGGAACCAAAATGGTCTGAACTTTAATGCCTTTTCCCTTTTTTTGAAGAAAATTTAGAAATGAATACCTGGAATGTGCTATAATATCTTTGAAAGAGGCAATTTTAATAAAAATCAGAGTGCTTCTAGTTAATTTAATTCCCTCCAGACCCACATTCCTTCCAAATTGCACACTTTAAAACTACAGAGCCAAAGAACTTTAGATGCCCTCTGAGAATGCCTGAAGAGAAGGAGGGAAAGGTCCATGAAAGAAAAATGAAAGTAAAAGCTAATTTATGAAGAGAAAAGGGAAAATGGTGAGAAAGTTTCAATTAATCTGCAATTGATTTAACACTTAAGAATAATTGTTAAGAAAAAAGCAATATTAGCATTTAATTATTTATTCAGAAGCTACTGAAAGGAACATATTGTATAGTGTATCCACCTTTTAGCCCACATGAAGGATGGATTGAAACTTGATAGGAAGTTATTAGCTTGAAAAACTGAAGCATGAAATACCTTAGGGATACTCAAATTCCAGGTTTATAGATGTAGGAATAAAAATACATAAGAGAAATGGTTACAGATTGGAAGCTAGACAAAATTTTAGGTACTTGCATAGCCCAAAGTCATTGACAACCGGGTTCGGAGAAGACTGAAGGGACTAGAGTGGCCCAGTGCTTACCTCCAAACCAGGAGACCTTCCAGGTCTTTGCTGCTAGACAAAAGGGCAGTTCCATTCTACACAGACATTGTAGTGTTGAGGCAAGTCTAACCTGCGTATGGTTTCACAGGAACAACCAGAGTAATTTCAGAAATTACTTGTCAAAGTTATATTCGGTAAAACTGTCAGAGTAACCATCATACCAAATGATGAAGTGGGTCCATGTCAGGATGACATTATCCTTTATAAGAAAATGGGCCATTATTCTCACAATAGCTGCTGTTGTCACTTTGGGTTTTGACTGGGAAATCTTGCTCTATGTACGTGAAGGTGTTAAAGCCTTTTCTGCCTCCTCCTGATATTTTGTTTTTCACTTATATTCAAGACTGAGCGAGGAAAAAAGAGGATAAATCTCTTTCTGCAAATCTGTGTTAACGTCAGGGGGCGTGGGGAAAATTCGTATCTCTGTGTGCACCCCCCCACTCACACCCATACACACATTCTCTGCCTGCTATACTCTGTAGCTCCCGCTGCTCCCAGGACCTACTGTATATGTGCACTGTGTACAGTACTGTGTATATGAGAAAATCCATTCTCCAGCTTTGTTCCAACTCCAACCCCATCTCCTATCTCCATTTCGAAGCCCTCACTGTGGCTCTGAAATGGTAGAGGACTTTTGCTCTCCTGCTCTATTAGGTTCACTGCCCATCTAGCCGTCTTTGCTCTTAATAGCAATCTCCAACCACATAATGAACCAGACTCTGTTTTAAACATTTCTGACATGCAATAGTACTTATCATAAGTAATTGATATAGATATTATCTCCATTTTTCAGGCGAGGAAACAAAAGCTGAAGTATGTAAAGTAATTGCCCAAGTCCCATAACTAGATAGTAGTGAAGCCAGGACTTGAATTTAGGTCTCTCCCTCTAGATTCCACCTTCTTGACACTGTGCTAAGAAACTTCTGCTTTCTCTCCAGGGACAGAGAAGCTGCTAACATCAGCACTGTGGCATCTTAGTGTTAATCCCCCTTATCACTGTTCAGAATTAAACTAAACCCAAACCCACATTCCCCTGTTGTTGACATGAAACCATCACTATCTTTTTATTTTTTCCTTTTCTTGCCTATCAGTGGCTATTTTATACTATAAAGTATTCACCATGCAAATTAGGTAGAGAAGCAGAAGTCATGCTATTAGACCCTAGGGTTATCGTGCTGGAAAAGAATTGAGAAAAATATGCAAAGGAACACGAAATGCATTCTTTCTTCCCATGCCTTTATATAAGGACTTGGATGAATTTTAGACACGTATATTAAGATTTTAGGATTGAACACTTAACTCAAGTTCTATTAAAACTTAAACCAAAAGGCTTCAACTTCACAAGATGAGGGTTAGAGAAAGTTAAAAGGACATTTTGCTGAAGGCTGGTAGAAAGAACAATTCTAACCACAGCTGCTGGTGGTTCTCTTTTCTGGCTGACCTCCTTCTACCTCCTAGGGCATACATTAGCATGTCCAGAAAGTGCATTAACTTGGGTGCTCCCATCCCCTTGCAATATCTGAAAATTTCAAACTATAGAAAGCTTATCAAAAGGTGCACAGAACTACCCCTGCTGCTATCAATTAAAATGTAATCAATGCAAACTACAGGGACAGTTTCTCCCCAAACTGAAAACGACATACTGAAGCCCTGTCTTCCAAATAGCTCCATCACTCCTGATGACACTGACATTGTCCTCTTCTTTTGGGGTTTTCTCCTTCACCTTCTTCCCATTCAATGTCAAGCCATGGCAGCCTCTTAGTTTCAGCTCTCATAGCCTATAGCATAAATCACAGTGTGCTCCAAGAGAAAGGTCATGAGCTTTGGAGTCTGGTTCAAATGCCAGTGTCAGGTGGGCATTTAAACTCCCAGATTTTCAGTTTCCCACTTAGAAAATGGGCATCATAATAAAATCTCTGTGGGTTACTTTGAAGATTACAAGTGTGATAATACATGAAATACACTGATTGCCTTATCTGGTGTATCATGAGTTTTTTGTTTTTTTTTAAGATTTATTTATTTGACAGAGAGAGACACAGCGAGAGAGGGAACACAAGCAGGGGGAGTGGGAGAGGGAGAAGCAGGCTTCCCGCTGAGCAGGGAACCCGATGCTGGTCTGGATCCCAGGACCCTGGGACCATGACCTGAGCCAAAGATAGACGCTTAACGACTGAGCCACCCAGGCGCCCCGTATCATGAGCTCTTAAATGGTAGCAAGATTATTATATGCGAAGTCCACCCAAGAGCAGGTATTCAATTGATTCCTATCTTGCCATTATTAGAATGATTAGACTCACCTTCCATACAAAAGGCCTATGCATGTGCAATTCACTTTGGGTTCTTCTGTTTCTAATTCTGTCTATGCTACATGGGAGGTAATTTATCCTGTATACCTCTAGACAGCATCTTAATCAAGCACTTACTACTCAAGACCCGAGTGACTCAAGAACATCTGAAAACTTCCTATGGACTTTCAAATTAAATGTAAATTTCTCCACTCTTCACTAAACACCTATATTACTAAACCCTTTTCTAATCTTTCCTAGACAATATATTGTAAGAAAGCCAAGTTAACCTCACCATCCCAGACATACTTCACCTATTTCACCTGCAAGTTGAGGCATTTTTCATTCTGCTTCACCCCACCCAGGGGTAAAAAAAGAGTTTTACTGTCAGTTCCTTTTCTCTCCTTTTACAAGGTTAGGTGCCCTTTCCATGAAGGCTTCCAAATGAACACTACTCAATGTTGAGCTCTTCAATCTATATGCACTCAAAGTATTTGCTTTCAGTTTGCGTTTTACTGGCATGTTGTACGTTGCTTTGCTTGGGAAAATTTATTCAGGATTTGTTTGTCCTTTATGTTAATAAGCTCTTTGAAGCAGGTAACAAATGTTTCATATGCTATCTTCCCCAAAGTTAGTAAAGGTACCAGGATATCAGTATTAATATTCATAGATCCTATTATTTAATAATGTGACTGGTATCAGAGCAAGAAGGTATATGTGTGACTGTTTTTCTTTCATCTAAGCATCCTGCTATTCCTTTTTCCATCCCCTACTGGAAGAATCTGGAATTGAAGGGATTCTGATACTATCTCTACCGCTCTTACATAAATAAACCCTAGCAAGGACTGCTTAGAACAGACAACTCATTCACTGGTGTTCAGAACCAAAATCATAGTAGAGTTCCACTTCTTTCCCCCTCTTTCATTCCTTTCTTTCTAAAAATGTTGCTATGGAGACTGCACTGTGTTTTCATTCTCTGTTTTTGACACGCTTTTGCTCAAAAGCCAGGGAGAGAGAAAGACAATGATCAGAAATGCAATGAGACAGCCTCTGGGGATTGCCATGGGGGTAGTATGTATTCTCAGGACACTGGATCACAACTACTCTTTCAGCAAAGACAGGTCGATCTGACCATCCTTTAGGGGGATTTAATTAAAAATCAGTCTAGGCCAGCCTTTATGCAGTGTGGTGAAAACATGGATCACCAGCATCCAATAGTGGCATGTCAGAGAAGGTGGGAATTACTCAGAAACGGCCCCACACATATTAAAGGTTTCTGCTGTGTGCTTCTGTCAAGCAACAAATTCATTTGGAGCTCATCCCTTTAGCCAGGGAGATTTACTGACCATCGGTTGAATTCCCTTTTCATGTTATTAGGTCAATGGGGGCCAAGAAAGTTGCTCCCCCTCCCTTCTGCAGTTCTCTCTGTGGCAGATACTTACACAGTTTCATCAGTGGATTAGAGGAAGCACCAGAACTGAGGAAATTATCAACTGGACTTTCAAGGTACTTTTATTCCAGTGGCAGCAGTGACAACTGCCAATATTTCTGCAGTGATAACCTTTTTACATGGGATTTCGCAGCTTTACAGATACCATTTTATTTGTCTCCCTGTTTTCAGTTCCTCATATATTAGGGAAAATTAAAGAGCTATGGGTGCCTAGAGGTAAGCTAAAAAGGCCCCGTGAACACCTGACACAAGGCAGCACTGGGTTCCTAGTTCCAAACTGGAAAGTCCTCCCATCCATTTGCCAGGCAGTGTTTCCCAGGAGTGAACTGTGATAGCTTTCAAGGCATCTGGCAAGTGGGAAATATGTTCTAAGAATATGGAATTTGACCATAGGCAATCATCTCTCATCTACATTGTCCAGATCTTTCTAGCTTCCTCCCTTTCGATTCTTAATACTTGCCAGCTCACATTTGCCTCTACCTTCATTCTTCCACTTCCTCTACCACTTGTTTAATCCCCCTACTCAGTGGAGTTCTAAAGGTTTCAGATACTGCAATCACAAACCCTCCACCGTACTTCATCCTTTCCATATCCTACACACATAAACTTCTACAAGTTATTAAACTTCTGCAAGCTTGGATTTTCTCATTAATACAAGGGAATAGTATACTGCTATATTACTCTAAAGATTAAAAATATATGTTTGAAATCTGGCAAAGTGTCAGAAACTCAGTAAACATTAGCTTTTATTTAAATCATTTAGATCCATATATATTCTGTTGTTCTCTCACCTCTTATTCCTCCCTATCTCTATAGTCTGCAATCGCATTGCAAAACATGATCTGTTCAAGTTTCCTTTAATATGAAAAAGCCACTTAAAACCACCAGTATTTTGACATACTAATACAAATACCACAGAAGCTGTAATCATTCAGATTTACTCCAAGATTTTGTCTACTGGTCACCCAACTTTTCAGCCTACCCCCTCTCGGACATATGCAATATACCACAGCATGGTGCATATCTTGATAAAACTTTCAGGGGGCAATTGAAAAGTAAAAGAGTGAGTGACAGGCCAAAAATCAGGAGTGGAGCTGTTCATTTGGCAATCATCTGTGTAGGGCTTGTTATGAAATCCCCAGGTGAACATTCCTGGAAGGCATAGATTTCCAAGTGCTAAATTCTTTCATAATACCTGAAGTTTTTCTCAACTTACATATGGTGGCTCATTAAATATATAATTTTGAAGTGGCAGAGTGGACAGGTAGTGTGGGGAAGAGGCAAGGAATAGAAAAGGATAGAAATTCAAGTTCTAATGATCTAAGTTCTTAATTGTGGCATGTTGTATCTCTAACCCTTATCACACCCCTCACAAACCTACAGCTTAATCATATGTAACCTTACCCTACATGGAGTATATAAATATGTATGGTATATGAAGCATTATTGGTGTATATAAGGGCTGCTGAATAATACAGGCTTGTTAATGTGATAATTACAAATTTTCCCATTTAAAAATATAATAGGCACTGTATCATAAGATGAGAAAACAAGGTAGACATGATACCTGCCTCATGGAATTTTTCGTGTACTAGAGGCACATGTAAGTAATAAAGAAGTGTAATGAGTGGTATGAAGAGTACAAGGTGCCATGGAGCACCAAGAGGAAGAATACATTATGGTCTAGAGATGGGAGGGCAGGATGAACAGACAAGGAAATCTCCTTGGTTAAAGTTATGTCTAATTTAAGACCTAACTAATGAATAGCAAATGGGAGGTAAATAGGAGAGGAGATAAGGAAAATAGATGGGAAGAATTTGGCAAGCGAACAGTATACACAAAATCATAGTAGTAAGATACACCAATGCATAAAGAACTGAAAGAAATTCAAGATGGCCAAACTTATGGGGGTCAAAAGATATTATCTGAGGGTTACTGGTTCTGGAGTCTCTAGGAACTTATAGGTCATAGTAAGGATTTAGAGATTTAACCTATTAGTGCTTTCAGTATAGAAATAATTTGATCCAATTTTTAAAATACAGTCATCCAGGAAGAGGATAATGGCTGCTTGAATTAAGGCTATGGTAGTTAGGATGGACTGAGTGGACAGATGCAGGAGATATTGAAGAGGTAAAGTTAACCTGACTTGATGATAGACTAGATTCCTACTCTCTGTGCTTAGGTTTCTCTGCATCCCTCACAGTGCCTGCCATGGTATTTTAAGTGCAGAAGGGACCCGATAAATATTTGTTGAATGAATGAATAAATGAAGCCTCTAAAACTTCTCTCCCTAGAAGAAATATGAATTACATTCATGTTTCATTTATAAGGAAAGTGATGAATGCTGAAAGCAGAAGCAAAGCCCTTTCAGCATCAGTCTTGTTGAAGGAGCTAGTAAGTAGGAATTTCAGAACACTGCTGTGTGAGCCCCAGGGGAGCAGGACCAGTTTGAGGCCAAGGACTCAGGGCTTCCATCACAAATAAACTGCTAATACCAGGCAGTTGAGGAAGTAAAAGGGCAGCAGGAAATTTAATTCCAGAGTTTTGTAACATAATACAGATTCCTGGAAACAAAGCTGGCTTCTGAAATACTACAATTGCTCATATTTGAAGATAGAATATGTCACATAAAATCACATGCTGGTACAAAAAGCTGATTTGGGCTTCAGAGAAGGTGAGCAGATGGCTAGTTAACACCTGGTATTCTGAAAGGTTAACTCCATCCTGGCTGTCTTGACAAGATATAAGCATGTAATTGACAGATTATTTCATCCTACTCTACACCGTCCTTCCTTCCTTCCTTCCCATTCCTTCTATGTCAGTCTCTCTCTAGTGCCTCCCTCTTCCTTTTTCACTTTCCTTTCTCTCTTTCCCCCCCGCCTCAATCTCTACTTCTCAGCTCCATTACCCCCATTCTACCCTACCCCTAGCTTGCTGTCATTATTAAGAGTCAGGAAATATATCAGGGATTAATTTAAATCCTATGTAAATTGAGGTGGGGTTGAGATAAAGCATATTTGCCTTCAGCCCAAACCTCCTCCTAACAACTTGCGCAACACACAGGCTTACAGAACCAAAGGTAATTGGTAGCTGAACGCAGAATATTTATATCTGATGTCTCCTCACCAATGTTCAACAATAGAGAAAGTGTTAGAAAATGATACTACTTGCAGACATACCACCATGCAGGCATCAAAATGCTATTTGTAAAGGGATTTAAAAAGATGGGAAATGCTTTTGTTATCATGTTAACATGGAAGAAAGTCAGAAAACAAAATTGTATTTCAACATGATTCTAGCTAGGTAAAATATGCACTTAAATACTAGAAAGTCATACACTGATGTGTTAGCAGTGATTAACTTTGTACTAGGCTTTCATTTTCCTTATTATAAAGTTCTACATTTCCAATTTGTCTGTAATGAGTAAGAGCTAATTCCACTTTGGGGAAAATACTTTAAAAGAAAGGTACAAACAAGATATCATGGGTGCGTGTGTGTGTGTGTGTGTGTGTGTGTGGTGGGGGAGTAAGTATTCTAAGTGAGTTTCCTGAACTTGGTAATCAGATGTGGCTTTAAAAGCGTAAGATTTTTAGGTATTGAATAGAAGGTACAATGAAGAGTTAAATGACCGTTGGTTGGCCCTAATTGCGACTTAAATCGAAGGTGGTAGGTTAAGCCCAGAATACCAAGCCTAAGAATCATGAGACCAAATGCTCATTACTCAAAAAAATTCTCTGGCCATCCTTTTAATCTAGTTAATTCTATAATCCAAGTATTGAGTTCATAGTGCCATACTCAAATTTTTACTTCCTAGATATTTGCAACTAATATATCCAAGGAGAATAATACTTAAAATACATAAAGAAGTTACACAACTCAACACCAAGAAAACAATCCAATTAAATAATGGGTAAAGGACCTGAAAAGCCATTTTTCCAGAGAATATATATAGATGGCCAACAAATACATGAAAAGATGCTCAACATTACTAAGCATCAGGGAAATGTAAATCAAAACCACAATGAGATATGACCTTACACCTGTCAGAATGGCTAAAATCCAAAAGTTAAGAACTAAGTGTTGGAGAGGATGTGGAGAAAACGGAACCTTTATGCACTGCTGGTGGGAATGTAAATTGGTACAGACACTGTGGAAAATAGTATGGTAGTTCCTCAAAAAATTAAAAATAGAAATACTATATGATCCAATAATTCCGCCACTGGATATTGACCCAAAGAAAATGGCAACACTAATTCAAAAAGATATATGCACTCCTATGATTATTGCAGCATTATTTACAATAGACAAGATATGGATGCAACCCAAGTGTCCATAAATAGATGAATGGATAAAGAAGATGTGGTGTGTGTGCGCACATGTGTACACACACACACAAAATGCAATATTAAACAATCATAAAAACAGTAAGATTTTGCTATTTGTGACAACATGGATGGACCTAGAAGGTATTATGCTAAGTGAAATAAGTCAACTAAGACAAATACCATATGATTTCATGCCTGTA
Source organism: Leptonychotes weddellii (assembly GCF_054177405.1). NCBI lineage: Eukaryota > Metazoa > Chordata > Mammalia > Carnivora > Phocidae > Leptonychotes > Leptonychotes weddellii. The sequence goes on along the minus strand of NC_138369.1, from coordinate 135,908,920 downwards.
TAGGATCTAAAAAAATGAATAAACAAAAAGCAGAATCAGACCTATAAATACAGAGAGCAAACTGATGGTTGCCAGAGGGAAGGGGGAGTGGAGGGAATGGGCAAAATGAATGAAGGGGAGTGGGAGATAACAGGCTTCCAGTTACAGAATGAATAAGTCACAACAATAAAAGGTATAGCATGGGGAATATAGTCAATGATATTGCAATATCATTGTATGAGGACAGATGGAAGCCAGCGGTGAGTACAGCATAACCTATAGAAAAGCTGAATCACTGTGTTATACACCTGAAATTAATGTAACATTGTATGTCAACTATACTCAAATAATTTTTGTTTTATTTTACTTCTTAGACCTTCTATTGCAAGTTAGGAAACTAACAGGAAAACTTGGTGTCAACTTACTTATGTATTTGTTTTCTTTCTATATTTATTTATCTATATTCTGTCCATTTCTTTTGTCTATAAATAGGTCTGGCTCTCCCTAAGTTTCATTGTTGGTTTTGTTTTAAATCTTTTGACCGTACCTAGTTGTGTGGGTTGTGCAGTTGTGTATGTATGTGTGTGTGCCGCATTGTTTGTTTGTAATGACCTATGTGTCCTTCACTTCTCAGTCCAAACAGGTTGAAGGATATAGTTTAACATCATCTGTGAAAACATATGTTTTGAAATTTGACAAACTTGAAGTTCCTGGTCTGCCAACCGTCAAGTATAAAACTTTGGACAAATTATTTAATTTCACTAAACTGAATAAGATTTGAATAACAGTATTATTGATTTCACAAGGCCATTGGGAATATCATGAAATAATATATGTAACAAACCTGTTGGCATAAAGTGATTGCTCAATAAACATCTGTACTTATTTTGGTTATCTGGGTACTGACAGTGGACTCTGGCCGAGAAATTGTCAATGCTAGAAAACAGTAACTCATGGTCATTGTTCTGACTTTCTTTCCTGATGACAGAGAATAGGGACATGCTCTAACCTCCCTCATTTCCTCAGGATTCCACATATTGAGGAAACATACAAAGACTTAAATAAGTTCCATCCTTCCCCAGAATGTCTGAAAGCATCAACGGGTAAGACTTAGAACAGTTGCATGATCTCTTCAATATGTGCAAAACTGATATAGGTTATTGGCTCATGACAGTCCTTCATATGAACTCATCTGCTTAAACGGAAAGAAATATTATGGTGAATCTTGTTAAAGGGTCGCTGCCATCTTTCCAGGATTCTGACCTGATTTAATAATTGCAACATAATGAGGAACATCTCTGCCACCTAAAATCGGTAAGAAGAAAATGGTTTCCCATAGTTAAATGTCCTCCTCAGATCCCAGAACTGAGGCACAGATCTTTCCCAATGATGCTAACAGCGTTACTCACTCTTACGTATTAGTGCATGAATGTTCAGTTTTTTCTGAGGGTAAAATGGGCAAGATTTACATAAAAAGAAATGCTTCTGGAAATGCAATCTCAGGCACATTGATACTTGGGTAGAAATGATTTAGGGAGAGAAAAGCTTTCCTTTCATCTTTCAAATCATGCCATACACGTAATCACCTTCTCTCATCCAAAAGGCCAACTTAGATTGTCCCAGACATCATGTAGACAGGCAAGAAAGGATCATCAGCAGTGATGTCCTAGAAAGTCTCCCAGCGTGGAAGTAATTCTTGCTACAACACAGCTCCACTCATCAGGACAAGCACAGAGAATGGATGGCAGCTGTATGGCAGATTGAGTAGAGACAGGGTCAGAGGAAGGAAACCGTATAGTGACATATTAAAACTCAACTTCAATAATGTCACATCTCCATGAAATGTTGGGAAGCCACAGCAGCAACATACAGAATGGGTTGGTTTAAATCAATCCCAGAGAGAATGTGTCTTTTCCTATAAGTACAGCCTGCAACCCAAGCAAAGAGGCCAAACAGTAAAAGTTAAGACGGTCCCTATAGGATCTACAATCACAAAGCACAGAGCAGCCTACTCGTGTATCATATAATAACAAAGTCACAAGCCCATCTTTCTTGGTTGAGTTATAAATACTCAGGAACACATGCACAGCCAGCAGACACATTTTTAAATACAAAGGGCTGAAGAATAAACTTGGAATTCCTTTTTTGCTTCTTAGTTCCCAGTGCATTTATAAACATGATTCTTTAAAACAGAGTTTACATTTCTCTCTCAGTTCATGGCATTTTTAAGGCTTTTCAACATTTCCTTTTTGCATCTAATGCAGTGTATGATCCTAAGCAGTATCTGTGAACCTGCTCAAAGATATCCCAGTGGCATACCTTGGGTATTCCAGAGATGAGTGAATCTGCAGGATGAGTATATGTTTTAGTGCCTGCTGTCTAGCAAAATGTCATGCCACTCAGTAACAGACAGATCTGGAGAATAAAATTGTCCTGAGTTAAGAATCTGTGAACTGATCTATAGGAGTTTCAGTAGGCCAACAAATCCCTGCCTCCACCAGGGAAAAAAAAAATGAGTGTTCAAAAGTACTGTTAGAAGTAATTTTCAGGGGAGCCTAGGTGGCTCAGTCAGTTAAGTGTTTGCTTTTGGCTCAGGTCATGATCCCAGGGTCCTGGGGATCAAGCCCTGCATCTGGCCAGCTCCCTGCTCAGCGGGGAATCTGTTTTTCCCCCTCTCTCTCTGCCCCCTCCCCCGGCTCGTACTCTCTCTTTCAAATAAATAAAATCTTTAAAAAGAAAGAATTTTCTGCATAATAACCAAATTGAAATAGATTCTCCTGGCATAAAAAAAATATACCTTGTATATTTCAATAGTTTTCAAAATCCTTAAGTTTTCCTGGGAAGTAAAGATAAATGAAACTTAGAGTTCCGGGCTTCTGATTTCACTATCTCCACATTAACATTCCTGTGAGAAAGGTGAAAAAAAACGTAGAAACAATACAAAAATGAGAATGGTTTTATAAAAACAGTATGATCCCATGGTCCCACCCATGTACACTGTAACACTTCATGGAACATTATAACAAGTCCTCCCAAAGCCAGATAAAAGCAAATGCTGCAGTGTCTCACTCACAAAATTCACCCAGTGTGGGTGGTGAGAAGAGAGGCCATGGCAGGAAGGTCTAAAAGGAAGAAGGAGTTCCAGCTACTGAGGATGAAGAGACAGGGGGACAATAAGTGGTCACTGACTATCTGAAGTGCCTGCTCACCATCTGACCATTCACGGGGACAGATGCAGAGAACTGAGGACAACTGAAGGACAGGGTAGAGGTACAGAAGTATAAAGATAAGCGAGGCACAAAAGAAATGGAAGAGATGGAATTAAAAACACATTCATGGAAACTACCTGACAGTGAGAAATATTTGGATGCCAACCCTTGGGTAAGCTTGTGCACAGATCTGAGCGTTCCTCTGGCTTCCTTTGATACAGCCACAATAAAACATCATAGAAATGGCAACGTCAGCACCTAGACAGCATTCAAGGTAAGCTGAGCTGCTGGGCACAACATGAAGGATAACAAAAGCTAATAATCATCAAAATATCAATACCAAGTTCATTCTTTCATTCATTCATTCCTATTCCAGATATTAATTCAGGCTCTAATGATATGGTAGTGAATAAGACAAAGAAGTCTCTGCCTTATGAAATACATCTTGTTCAAAAACACAAATAATGCAAATACTATATTACAAAGTGATGGTCACAAAGAAGAAAACAGGGGAGAAGAGAGTGTGAGAGGGTGCTAGACGGGATGGTTGGAAGACTTCCCTGCAGAGGTCACTTTTGAACAGGACTGAATGAGAGAACGAACCAACCAGATGCAAATGTTTAGTGGGGGAGCACTGCAGGTGGAGGAACAGCAAGGGCAAAAGAACTCATGTGGCTGTACACTTGGCAAAGTCCCAAACCATCAAGGAGTCTGCAGAGCTGTGCGAGAGGGAGATGAGTGGGAGGAAGTCAATTCCGAGAGACAGCCAAGGGCAAGATCACCGAGGTTCTTCTTGGCCATTCCAGGTCACTTGATTCTATTCTAGATGTCCCAGAAAGCAAAGGAGGGGGGGAATAAAAAACTGTGATAGGATCTTATTAACATTGTGATCATTAGTGAAGTACAATTAACTTGAATAATTACAAAAAGTTTTTAACATTATTATTCAAGTATCAAGTCTTTACAGCACCTATTAGTTAATCACAACCCATTTTGTCTTAAATGTATTTAAGGAGGCTAGTAACCCCCTATGGGGCTCTATCTTGGTAACATGTGAAGTTATGGCAGCTCAACTACAGGCTCTGGGTAGGTTTTAAGAGAGAGTACAAGGTTCATTTAGTAGGAATTGACATAGATGATGAGAAAACCACAGGTAGCTTGAGGCAGATGAGGTTGTGGTGATACTGGGCAGAGTAGGCACTGTGTGCATGGTACATGAAATGCCCAGGAGAATTCGGAATGGCCAGCAGCACTGAAGATGCCCTCTCAAAGTTCAACTATTAAATAAGCAAAGATTACCATTAAGAGGCAAGATGGCTTCTGGACCACAGCAACCTTCCTGTGAGTGTTGACATATCTCAAGAAAGGAAAAAACAATCCAAAACAGAGACTAGTCAGCCACAGAACCAGAGAAAAAAGAAAGTCACAGAAGCACATTCTGCTCAGTCCAGGGAAGGGACATCTCGGCATTGTCAGGCTACTTGGAATGTCTATTCTTTCTGGCAGGTAGATGGAGATGGATGAAGGCTGCCATTAGAGTCTGATGAGACTAAGCATCTGAAACAAGCATCCTGCTCACCAAGCAACCTTCTGTTAATGTGGCTCCCTAGGTAGCTTGCCTACAGGGCAGGAATTCACTGGTCAGACTGATGCAAATGTCTGGTCCAGTTAACAGTAATATTTTTCATTGTAAATTAATACAGTGGCTTTCCAATTTATATGCTTCAGTCTTCTGTGAGTTGGTACAAGTCATCCCCCCTGAAAAATCAGCTCTGGGCATTAACCAGACCAAATGCTGGGACCCGCAGGGCTGAGGTCTGGACAGCAGCTGTGATGAATTCACCCTGGAAATGCTACACTGCAAGGTCTCTTGGCAGCTGGCCTTCTCCTGGGACACACCGACCTTGCAGTACCTTACATTTGAAATGTCGATATGTGCATTCCAACACTGGCTCTCCTGGGAACAGTCACTCCCAGGGCATATGTGCAGAGAGTTGTAAGACGTGATAAACTGAATATTGAAGAAATGTCTCTGCTGGTGGGAAAAGAATTTTAATTATGTATACTATAGACATACTCTTTAAATATGATAATAATAGCTAATATAAATTGATTTATTGAGCACTTTCTAAATGCCAAACACTGTTCTAAGCATTTTAACTATTATTTGAGTACTATATTTATTCCCATTTTGAGGGACTGGAGAAACAGAAGATAAGAATAAGTCACTGGCCCAGGGTCTCATCATTAGTAAATGATGGAACACTAATTTGAACTCACACCTATCATCCCCCAAGTTAAGAGAATGTGCTGTGGAGTTAGACTTGCCCTGGCTGGGAACTTGACTCCACCACTTATTAGATTTGGGACTTTGGATTAAAAAAAACAAACCTCCCAGTCAGTTTTGTCAGATTTTCTGGAAATTGCTGTTTGTCTTATTTGCTGAAAATTGGTTCTCACAAAGAACATTTTTTGGTAGGTGTTCCCGTACATACAGGCTTATTATTACTTTAGAGTATTGTAGTTATTACAACATACAGAGTTATAGTAAAGTACAAAGGAAATTATAAAAATAAAGTACTTAGCTAAATCAAGTGCTTAGGGCTGCAGCTTTCACACACTGAGCTCAAGAAAGGTTATCTGCTCATATGACAGAGTACTAAAAATATTTACTATATGGGGGGTCAGATTACCCACCCAAACTGGTGCTCTGTATACCTTCTCATGAGTGCCCTTCTCACTCTAGATATATACCTCTGATATACTGTGATATAATTCAATTTATTTATATAAGCTTCATTTTAAAAATTTGAGTCAAGTTTCTAATATGTATGTATGGATAGACAAAAGAAACAGATCAGGTATGACAAAAGAGTTGGAAGAGAAAACACAAGGTGGTGTGCCATATATTTCTATAACTTTGTTTGAATTAGCAGCACATTGGCTCTAAAACACCCAGAAACCCAAGCAAATGGGATCATGTAGTTGGTTTTAAGTTCTGCATTGCCCAGAAGATGAAAATTAGCCTCATCTCTGAAGTTCTGAGGGCTGGGAGAACTTACCCTCATGGGTCCTCATCAAGGCGGTAGTCTGTAAGCAGCATCCCAAACAAACCCCTTATGATGCTTATAACAATAAATCTCAACAGTTTCAAAATAGCAGCATTACCTTTCAAGAATCTAAAGTGTCAGTTGGAGTGTATGAGTTCCTGACTGGCTTAACATGGGACTGCCTGACCATCCTGTGTCCTCACCCACAGACTGCCCATACCTCCAGTTTCCCCCAAGCTTGCGAGAGTGTCCTGTCCTTGTATAGATTTCTCTCTCCTCAGCTTTTATTCCAAATACCCTGTGCCTTCTTCCATTTCATTTTGGGTTACATTTTCCAATTCTCCGGCAATGTAGAGAAGAGGCCAAAGTCATTCATCTGGAACTAGAAAAAAAAATTCCACACAACAGCAAGCTTACTATTCCAAATAGTAAATGGCTGGGGGAGAGCAAGTACCTCTGGAACTTGAAAACCTGGTTTCAGACAATAAATCAAAAGCACTTAACTTAGTACCAAAGCACCTTGGGCTTTCATGCCTGACTGGCAAAAAATTGAAATAAAAAATAAAAAGGGTAGTGATGAAGAATAAAAATGGCACCCTCCCTAACGGAGCTGTACACACGGCTGGAGTGTGATCTCAGTCGTGCTTCCTGTCTACTTGCAAATGCCGTCCACGCACAACGGCATCCACAGCCACACAGCACCTCCCCTGGCTGTCCCTACTCAAGTCCACGGCCTTGTACTTCTTCCCTTCTGTCGGTTTCATTCCTTTGTTCAGCCTGGTATCTGGTCCACCTTCAGAGGTTACATATACACTAGCACTCGCTTTTGAAAACACTCATCCTCCTAATCTCCACCTCTTTTTCTTTTTCTGTGCTCAAAAGTGTGTGCTTATTCATAGCCCTGGAAAGACCAGGCCCAGGCTAGCATGAAAAGGTCATTTTCATACTGGGTTTTTTTTTTGCACAGTCTCAAGTGGGAAGTCCCATGGTTCTCATAAAGACAGCCTGTCTTTTTCCATGACATTTACAGATTTAGCTTCAATAAAATAACGGAAACCCTGCCTTGGACATTTGAAAACAGCATGTTGCCTGATAGGTCTGATTCTGATTGCACATCACATGTTCTGCTCAGCACGCAGCACATGGCTGATAATGCCCCAGTTACGGTTTCCTTCCCTTGGCAGGGGAAAGCTAACCGAACTACATGATGTGTTGCCTTCCCACAGCTTCCCCTCATCCTCTTCCCCTTCAGCCACCACACTCTATTCTGGGGAGAATATGTACCAGCTGAGTTGTGGCTTTCACCTTGGCTGGACATCTATAGAGATAAGAGAAAGAATATTGTCTATTAATTGAATGCACCGCTCCTTATTCCTGGAGACAACGTAGGTGAGAGTCACCAACCCACTGGTGGCTGGAGAGGATTGTCTCGCTTCCTTTGGATGTTCATGAACCCCTACAACTTTCCTTTTACTCTTCAGGTATCACTTCACACAGATAATGGAGAATGGGTCCTCAAAGTTCTTGCTCAAAGTCCTCTCTCAAGAGCTCAGTGATTCTATGTTTAGGCTAGAAATAAGCCTAGTGCAAGAAGAGCAATGTTCAAGGTGATTATTTTTCCCCTGACAAACAAATTCATATCCCCTAGTGACTGGAGAAGAATGTGGTTGTATAATTTTCCTAACACTCACAACAAATACTCTCTTCTTTGTCTCCCCAGTGATAAAACTGAAGAGAAGTTGAAATGGCTTGCTCAAGGTCATGGAAGTATGCTGAATGTTTACATAAATAACAACAACAACAAAAAAACAAAAATAGTTTCCAGATGCCCAGTGTGGCATAGAATCACTTGGCAACCCTGGTCTCAGATGCAGTGTCCTCTGTCAAAGCCTTGCTAGGAAACAAGTGTCTAAGATAGAGTTGGTACGGTAGTAGACAAGAAGTCCCGGCATTATGAACTCACAGCTCTGTGTCTCCGTCTGCCCCTGATTTAATGTGGACAGCAGTATCTCTGCCACTGACAGGAACAGCATTTCTTGTCGCTTCATGTACTAAGCTATTTCTGCCATGACATATATCAGTGAGATCGGGATCCTGAGGATTTATTGGAAGTGTTAATAATTGCATTGCATGTGAGTAAGGTCCCGGCTCCTCATCTGCAGCCTGGGAAGCCCTGCTAAATGGAGCCAGTCTATATTCTCTTTTGCACAAGCTGCTCGTATTTAACACACAGCTTTGTCTTCTCTGACTGTCCTCTGAAAAATTATGTTCTTAGTAAATAAATATTTAACAGATTTCCTAGTGTCTGGTATTTTCTATTAGTTTGGCTGGATTCAATATCCAGTACTCTGAAAGCAAAGTGTAAGAATTCTTTTGTAAAAAATAACATTTTTTTAAACAGCTCCTGGTTTTTGTTTTACATGAATTACTTCTTACATTCACATCTCAGTTTTGTTTCAAAAGTATAGACAGCCACATTTTCTTGTTTAAAAACATATTTAAAAAACAAGTATGATGGGATAGAAAGCACATGAATATTGTCTGTCAATATTAGGAAAGAAACCTAAGATCACCAGAATTCTTCATGTCCACTTAGTATTCTCATCTTTTGCTTCTCTGACTCTTTCCCCAAAGCTAGTTTTCCAAAATGTTAAGAAGACATTGCAAAATTGGATTTGCTCCATCTTATCCAAAATAAAATTGACTACAACTAAATCTATTATGTATTAATTAAATATAAGTTGAGAGCATCTATCCACTTGGTCCCCAAACCATTGAATATATCAGATTTAAGTGCCTCTGGGTTTTGTTATAAGCATTTTCAGAAGAAGCCAACTGTGGTTAAAATTCACAACCTGTAGATACTCTTTACATCAGATATTTGCAATTGCCTGGAGATATTATTTTTATGGGCATTCATTTATTTCCAATTTCCACAACATTCTCTATGAAAGGGAAAATGCAAAAACAAAATACATAGTGCCAGGTTATATGCTGATGTGTATAAATAGATCTCCATCAATGACATTTACTTCCTGTCCCTTAATGTTTATAAATGGTAATATGTTCTCCTTTGTCCTCTGATTTTTTTGTGTTTAATTATATTATTCCTGCAACACAGGTATGTTCCTTCTTTTTGTTATATTGTATTTGTTTATACGATTTCCTATTAACTAAGTATAGCTAAGAAAAATGAGTCTATAACAAACATGACTAAATCATTTTATTGTGGCTGAGAGGGAAATGAGATGGGGAAGAAAAGGAGAACATTAACTGAAGGAAAGCAAAATATAAATACACTTATATTTAAAAACCAGGTAGCCTCATGTTAGTATAGACCCGGAAGGGACTCATCTATGCGTTTCCTTTTACAGATGAGGAAACTGAGGCTCAGAGGGGTTTGCCTCATGTCTTAGAAGGAGAGGCACATCTGTACCCCAAACCAACAGGCCAATGTCATGTTCATGCTGCAGACTCAGAGCTCCTGGACCAGAAAGCAGCTACTCCTTTCAAAGGAAGTTCTTATAAGCTCTGGTTGCATGCTCTTGTGATGCATTTAAAATCTAAATTCATCTGTTTTCTCCTCTTCCTACCCCTAAAAGGTACCTTGAAGACTTCCTAAGACCCTGCCAGCCTCCTCCTTCTACCATACCCCCCAACTTTGTTTCTTCCTGCTTAACAATATATAATAGCAAACATGAGGAGAATGAGGTGACAATGTCTAGAGAACAGATACCTCCTGCCAAACACAGTAGGCAACCAAAAAGGTCTTGAATTTTGAATACATGTACAAATTAACAAATTTAAGGGGACAGGAGATCTAAAAATATAAAATTCTTTATATCCTATCCAAACACAATCTACTTAGACAAATAATGCAGAGGTCTCTGCTTCACAGATGAGAAGGACAATTAGAGATACAAAGAATAGAAATCTGTCCACACTACACCAACCTCCCCTTGTCCAACACATTTGTCTTATACTCCAAATACCATGTAGAAGCATAAAAAGGAATGAACTTATAGAGACCATTAGAAAGCAGTTTGAAACAGACCACATAGAGATCACAAAGCCATCAGCTGCTGGTGTTGGAATGTCTGGGTGTGTGTGATGAATGCATTTGCAAATATTGCTGTGAAGTAATTTCCTTCCATTTCTGGAGTACTCCAGATAAATTAGATTTCCCTCTAATCACATCTGCTGCTTGTGTCTGAGAAAAGATAGTTTGTCTGCATAAGACACATAATATGTACTTGGAGGGCAGAGGGCAAAGAGGCTTAGTGGAAAGTTACCACATATAATCATAATGGGGCAGAGTACAAATAAAAAGTCATAGGACATTTCTCAAGCAGAGACTATGCAAAATGACATCCTGAATGTTGCTGTAAGAATATTACAGGGCATGTGCAATTCACGTGTTGGATGTAAAGGAGACCTTCCTCAAATGCGGCACCATGTTGGGAACTGGCTAAGCTAGGTTAAATACTATAAAGGAACAAATCTGATTTGCCATATTAACCCAATACATCCACACTGAAACCAGGAAGGAAGTGTGCATGTATTGGGTTAATATCATGGTAAATCAGAATTAAGATAGAAGAAAATTTAAACTGAAATGTGATTAATAAAGTGCTTACACATAGCTGTAGCCTATGTAGGTCAGCATCAGAGCTTGTTCCAACTGTTTAAAATAATATCTAATCACAGGCGCCTGGGTGGCTCAGTCAGTTAAGTGACTGACTACTGGTTTAGACTCAGGTCCATGATCTTGGGGTTGTGAGATCGAGCCCCACATCACACTCTGCACTGGGTGTGGAGTCTGCTTGAGATTCTCTGCTTCTCCCTCTGCCTCAGCCCCTCCCCCTGCTCACAGTTGCTCACATTCTCGCTCTAAAATTTAAAAAAAAAAGTGTTTAAAATATCTAATCCCAGAGGGTGCTAGAAATTTTAAAAAGAGGTATTAAATACAGTGGTCCCTCATGAAGTCAAAAATTCCTTACTGTAACGTGCTGATAGCAGATGTTATTAGTGAACTGCCCAAATTCACTTGGGGGGTATACCATTTCAGAAAATGCCCACCATGCCCTATTGCAAGCCTTTGTGACCCTCTACCAAGGGCTTTATGTGGCAGGCTAGAGGTACTGGGGAGTTAACATCCAGGAACAGCTCCCAACTAATGACAGATGGTAGTTGAAGAAAAAATACTCTCCTTGTCTCTAGGTGGAAAGGCCTGTTCCTCACAATGCCCCAACGTTTCCCAGTGGGGCTAAGCCTTAGTGAAACATAAACACCCTTCACTGGCTTCCCTCCATCCTGGGTCATATTTCCAAGCTCCATTACCCATTTTTCCTGAAATTATCTACCAAATTACCTGCACTCTAATCTTATTTCAAGTCCACTTCAAGAGAAACCCAACTGAAAGCATGACCTGTTCAAACTCTGCCAAAAATAGAAAAGTAAACCACAAAAAGGTCTAAGAATGTCCAAAACAATGGTTATAAATCCCAAGCACCAAAGTTCATGCATTTAACTTACAATGAAAATGGCAAGAAATAGTAGGAACATTGAGGAAGAGGCAGAAAAAACTACCCAAATGATGTGATAACTTAATAAAACATTTAGAATGGAGACAATCAGGCTTCAGGAACCTAATAAGATCTGAAGGCATTAGGATAGCATCTGCAAATGTAACTCATGCCAACACTCTACTTACAGAGAGTTATCACAGAAGTGGAAAAGTTGAGGCAGAGAGAAAATAAACAAGAGTAGGAAAAATATTCATCTAATATTTGAATTGAGTCCATATTGAAATGATTTTTCATAATTTAAAAAATCATATCCCATCCACTTCAGCATAAAACTGTGCTTATATTTTTGTTGTTGTTTTGGGGTTTAAGATGAAACAATTTTTTATTCAATTATAATTGACATACATTATATTAGTTTCAGATATACAACATAGTGATTCAATCTCTTTTATACATTACAGAACGATCAGCAGTAGGTCAGTTACCATCTATCACTATACAATGTTATCACAAAATTATTGACTATATTCCCTATGCTATACATTATTAAATCCCATGACTTATTTATAATGGGAAGTATATACCTCTTAAAACCCTTCACCTATTCCACCTGTCTACCCACCTCCATCCCCCTGGTAACCACCAGCTTATTCTATGAGTCTGTTTCAGTTTTGTTTTTTAGATTCCACATGTAAGCGAAATTATACAGTTTCTATCTTTCTCTGGATTAATTCACTTGGCATAATACCCACTAGGTCCATCCATGTTGTCACAAATGGCAAGATTTCTTTCTTTAGGGCTTAGTAATATTCCACTGGATATACATACCACATTGTCTTTCTCCATTCATCTATCAATGGATACTTCAGTTGCTTCCATATCTTGACTATTGTAAATAATGCTGCAGTGAACTTAGGGCTACATATATCTTTCTGAATTAGTATTTTTGCTTTCTTTGAATTAAAACCCCAGAAGTAGAATTGCTGGATCATGTGGTAATTCCATTTTTATTTTATTTTTTTATTTTTATTTTTTAAAGATTTTATTTATTTATTTGACAGAGAGAGACACAGCGAGAGAGGGAACACAAGCAGGGGGAGTGGGAGAGGGAGAGGGAGAAGCAGGCTTCCCGCAGAGCAGGGAGCCCGATGTGGGGCTCGATCCCAGGACCCTGGGATCATGACCTGAGCCGAAGGCAGACGCTTAACGACTGAGCCACCCAGGCGCCCGGTAATTCCATTTTTAATTTTCTGAGGAAACTCAACACTGTTTTCCATAGTGCCTGCACCAATTTACATTCCCACCAATAGTGCATGATGGTTCAATTTTCTCCACATCCTCACCAACTATTGTTATTTCCTGTCTTTTTGATTCTAGCCATTCTGACAGGTATAAGGTGATATCTCACTGTGGTTTTGATTTGCATTTCCCTGATGATTAGTGATGTTCAACATCTTTGCGTGTGCCTGTTGACCATCTGTAAGTCTTCTTTGGCAAAAGGTCTATTCAGATACTCCACCCATTTTTAACAGGTTTTTTTGCTGTTACTGAATCGTAGGAATTCGTTATATATTTTGGATATAAACCCCTTACCAGATAGATCATTTGCAAGTATCTTCTCCCATTCAAAAGATTGCCTTTTCATCTTGTTGATGGTTTCCTTCACAATCCAAAAGCTTTTTAGTTTGATGTATTCCATTTGTTTATTATTGCTTTCATTGCCCTTGCCTGAGGAGGACGGTCCAAAAAAAGCTTTGTTAAGACCAGTGTCTAAGAGCTTACTGCCTATGTTTTCTTCTAGCAGTTTTCACAGTTTCAGGTATTACATTTAAATCTGTAATCCATTTTGAGTTCATTTTTGTATGTGGTATAAGAAAGTGGTTCAGTTTCATTCTTTTGCCTGTAACTGCCCAGTTTTCCCAAAACTATTTATTGAAGAGACTGTCTTTTCCCCATTGCATGTTGTGCCTCCTTTGTAGAAGATTAATCAAACGTGAAAACATGGGTTTATTTCTGGGGTCTCGAGTCTGCTCCACTGATCTGTGTGTCCATTTTTGTGCCAGTACCATACTGTTTTGATTACTACAGCTTTGCAGTTTGAAACGAGGGAGTGTGCTACCTCCAGCTTTGTTCTTTCTTAAGATTTCTTTGTCTATTCGGGATCTTTTATGGTTTCATACAACATAGAATTGATTTGTTCGGGTTGCGCTTGTGTCTTTTGTCTTACATACAGGCTGAGTTACCTTCCTATGTTAGTAGAATAAACTTAAGTAGTGAGAGTTGATGAGTATTAGGAAAGGACCCAGGCTATAAAAATATCTCCCCATTGATCAATAGTTGATACATTAATTTCTGCCACTAGCAGCCTAGATCTTTGGTTTAATCACTGTTGTATTTCATCTTACTAGATGAAAATATACCTAAGGGGAGTATCACTTCAGGTCACTCACACCTTAATGCAAATAAATAATACTGAAACCTTTGTTTAGTGTCAAAAGGGACCCCATTACAGAAATTAGGGCTACAACAAAACGGTGATATGGTGATGGGAACTTTTGCAAAACCATTTTTGAAATGGGTTTCCTTACAAAAGCAGCCTAAAATCATAAGAGTCTATACAATTCTGGCTAAAAATCACAAGTATGGACGCAGAGAAACTTTTCATTAAAATAAAACTCGGTATGAGGAATTCTTAATCTCAGGAAACAAACTGAGGGTTGCTGAAGTGGTGGGAGGTGGGAGGGATGGGGTGGCTGGGTGATAGACATTGGGGAGGGTATGTGCTATGATTAGCGCTGTGAATTGTGTAAGACTGTTGAATCACAGACCTGTACCTCTGAAACAAATAATACATTATATGTTAAAAGGAAGATAGTAGAAAGGGAAAAATGAAGGGGGGAAATCGGAGAGAGAGACGAACCATGAGAGACTATGGACTCTGAGAAACAAAGTGGGGGTTCTAGAGGGGAGGGGGTGGGGGGATGGGTTAGCCTGGTGATGGGTATTAAAGAGGGCACGTTCTGCATGGAGCACTGGGTGTCATATGCAAACAATGGATCATGGAACACTACATCAAAAATTAATGATGTAATGTATGGTGATTAACATAATAAAAAAATTTTAAAAATAAATAAAACTCCAGGAAAAAAAAACAACAGACACTTTAGCATAGAGCCTGAAAACAGTCTAACAAAGTGGTATCTGCCCATTTCTGTAAAAGAAATACTATGATTCCTTTTTGATCTATGGCTAGCTGTGTGTCTTCATCTCCATCTTGCTCAATTTCTACATCTTTGTCCACTTTGCCACTCTCAGTACCTATATTCTAAAAAATATTCTATAGTGATCTATTTCCTCCAGTTCCTCAGAGGTTGTCCTACAACAGCCGACCTTATTCATTCTGTGACTATGACCTCTATGCACAGGAAAATCTCTGATACATGACTAGCCTAGCCAGACA
Source organism: Leptonychotes weddellii (assembly GCF_054177405.1). Taxonomy (NCBI): domain Eukaryota; kingdom Metazoa; phylum Chordata; class Mammalia; order Carnivora; family Phocidae; genus Leptonychotes; species Leptonychotes weddellii. Next base: position 135,893,694 of record NC_138369.1, on the reverse strand, counting down.
GATGGCCTGGAATATTACCAATAACCAAGCACAGGGGAGAGAAAAAAAAAAAAAAAAGACCAAAAGGGAAACCAGCCCAGTAAGATCAAATGGTATAGAGCAGTACTGAGACCAAGATGGAAAGTAAATTTCAGGTATCTTATTTTTGTTTTTGCAGTGTTAACTTAGATGTTCCTGATGCAATTTATAGGTTCTAGGTTAAAAAAAAAAATCAATTCAAGCATTTTGAGGTATTTACTCTAGGACAAACCCTATGTCAGGCTAAAAGGGCAGAGTCATAAACAGGTCACGATCTCCACCTCTAAAATGCGGAGGGTCCCCTCATCTAGGATCGCAAAGCCAGAAGCAGGTGGCCTACCCCCCACGCTGTGGGAGGCAGTGTCACCTGAGTAATGGCAGCTCCTTTAGAGCTCACCCCGTGGCTTTCTCACTGCCATACTAGTGACCCAAACTGCCAGTCAGAGTGTTTTCTGACTTGTTTCCACAAACTCTGACCTAAAAGACTAGAAATCCTGCCAATAACTCACTAAGTAGGAAAAAATGTAAGACCTGTCTGTGCTTTTGGGGTGCCTGGGTGGCTCAGTCGTTAAGTGTCTGCCTTCGGCTCAGGTCATGATCCCAGAGTCCGGGGATCGAGCCCCGCATCGGGCTCCCTGCTCGCCGGGAAGCCTGCTTCTCCCTCTCCCACTCCCCCTGCTTATGTTCCCTCTCTCGCTGTGTCTCTCTCTGTCAAATAAATAAAATCTTTAAAAAAAAAAAGACCTGTCTGTGCTTTTAATTAGCTTGGAAATCTGGCAAATCTCTGATACAGGGGAAAAAAATAAAGTCTTACTTAAAATACTGTGGGAGGCTGGCTATGAAATACTGACCCGTCCCCTGGTGGGACAGGAGAGAAGACTGGGGTAAACTATAGCAAAGAGCAGCTGAGCTTGTAGGTCTTCTTTCAATTGCTGTGTGCATCTTCATCAACGTGCACTGATTTGCATTGATGCCAAAGGCCCAAGAGGCTGACAGCTGTCTGACCACTACTGCATCTTCTGGTCATCTCAGCAGTTCTTCCTTCTTCAGGTGTGACCAACGTCACTCCTGAGAGGCTCTGACAGGCTTCTAGGTTGTGTTCTGTGTGCATGTTGAAGGGAATGGCAGAGATTCCAATAACACACCAGGAGAGCACACTCTTGTGATACTGATTTCTATTTAATTTTTATTAATCCAAAATTCTCCCCTTTGTCAAAGAAATGAATGGATTAAATATTGCATAATGTCCCCTCTCCAGGTTCAAACTCTTACTCCCCTTTCTCAATCTATTTACCCACCACCGGCCCTAAGACTAAAAGCCTTCATTACAATCTCGCCTGCGGAGGGGGAGAGGGGCCTTTTTCTCATATCCATAATTCAAAAACTCAGGGAGAAAGGGTATTAGGGTTTCTTTTCTAACCCTCATAGCTAGCCTTAAAGTTATACAAAACCAGCTACTGTGCTAGATGTGAATGAGTATATAAATAAATACATAATACCTCAATGAAGATATTTTTATGTAGGAAGACAAAATAGAAACATTTACAAAAACAGTGACGCAAGAGTACAATACCAACTTATGTAAGTGCTACACACACACACACACACACACACACACACACAGTGTCGACAGTGTAGCTGGCCATTCATGGAGACATTGAGGTAACCCTGAAGTTTTTATGGCACTGAGCTGGTCTTTCAGGAAGAGGTAAGCATATACTTTGAAGAGGCAAAGGGCATTTCAGGTGGGCTGATTTTAGTGAAGAAAATCCAAGCATGTTTGAAGCCATTCACAAAATTAGGTAGTATTTTAAATTTGGTTGTTTTATTTTTTTTAATTTCTTGAAATCTCCCCACTCTTTCCTAGAGATTAGACTGCTTACAGAGCCCTCTCCACCAGAGCATCCAGAAGGAGTTGTCACTGACTCGTCCCTCCCACTCGCCTCCTCCACTTCAGAGAGAGCTGCCTGTGTGTTCCCTGGGTGACAGAAAGGATGGCTGCCATGTCACCTGTGACAGGCCTAAGTGGATAGTTTCGGACATCAGTCGCTAATACTGATTTCAGTGCCCCACAATTTGATTGCTTGGGTGATTAATGGGATTCTCATGACAGTTTTGTAACACATTTCTTCTTTTTTTTCTTTCACTTTAATAAAAATGGGATTACCCATTCTGAGCATGCTGGGCCTGAAGAGGTAGTCAAGTTGACAAAAAAATAGGTGAAACGTCTTTGGAGAAGGGGAAAGGCAGAACAGCCTAAATCAGCTGCATTTTTAAAGGTGCAAAGTATAGGGAACTTCTATTGCTTTGACTGAGGCTTTTAATTACCTGCCTGTATATGGATACTGAATGCCTCTGTGCATCAGCCTTCTTGTCTATGAAATGAGACTAATAATACAGATGTAGCCCAGAGCAAAGCTGTAAGGATTAATTAATAAAACATGACTGTTAAGCCCACCGCAAACACAAAGCATGATATGCAGACACTCGGTTAGGAAGTAATGAAGTGAAGGCTCCGAAGCACAGGGCAGGGCTGCTTGCAGGCTCAGAGTCCTACCCTGTCTCCCTTTGAGCACCGAGGTCAATGCAGCCTTCTCTGTGCCCTCAGCATGGGAAACTTTCCCTAAGCCCAGACCAGGAGTGCCTCCCCTCAGAGGCTCAATATGCTCACGTGCTTTTCCATTCTTCTACCTGCATCTGCTGTGTCTCTGTATTTTGGTTCATCTCAGTTGCTAGCTTTTATTCCACCTTTCCCATATTGATATTTCTCTCCCACTGACTCCGAAGAGAAAATGTTCTTTCCACAGTAGGGAGAATTCTCCAATCGTGCTCCTCACCCAGTAAAGCGACAGGCCTTGATGCAGTTTCTCTCCTACCTCCCTTGTGTCGTGTGTGTGTGTGTGTGTGTGTGTGTGTGTGTGGTCTCTCAAAAACACACATGCATGCGCGCACGCACGCGCACACACACACACACACACACACACACACGTGGTGAGATTCCAAAGATTAACTGGGTAATCTGAGGACAGACTACCTTCCCTGGGAAGGAGATTCTGAAATTCTGAAATGCTAATTTGATTCAATCACAAATTCAACTTAATTAAAACAAATCTTTATCATGCAGGTTTTTCTGAAAAGCACTGAGTTAGCCACAGTGCACTACAAAGTAACAAGCCAAGTCCCTTGCCCTCTAAAGGTAAAGAGATACATGCATAGTAACTGTAACATAAATAGAGCCACAGTGCTTGAGATAAGATATAAGCAAAGAGAATGATAGATTTCAGGTTGATAAAAGGAAGGATGGATAGAAGGAAAGAACAGACAGAGGGAAAAAAAACCTTAGGTTATAGAGGAACTAGTCTATTATCATCAAGATACTAAGTGCTTCCATACAAGTTATCCATTTTAAAACGTTTTAACTTCTGTATGGGGTAAGTACTTTTCCAGATGTTAAAACTGACAATCAACCAAACGGGTAACTTTCCCAAGTTGTCACTGTCGATGGTACAGCATGTGGTGAAGATCATATTCATAATATAAAATCTGGGATCCTCTTGGTAGTTCTAAACATACCAATCCTTGTCGTGTAAGAAATGCCACATTACATAAATAACCATGTAGAAGTGTAAATCTTTGAGTGAACTGATACGAATACCTTTAAACGGTCAGCATTACGTTAATTCATATAGGTCATCTAGGTCGTTGCACGGTCACTAGTGGTTATTTGGAAATATGCAGTAAGAATAGTGTGACGTGAACCAGGTTCACTACTTTTCTGATACATGTTAGAACAAGTAGTTTAGTATGGCAGCATCCATGAACCAAAATAAAGGCAAGTGGCAAAGGCTCAATGAAAAGCCTTGACCCATCACACAAAACCATGGTCAACATCTAAACGTCAGAACACGGCTTATAAAAGGATGTGAAACTAGTATGTTTTATAAGAATCAGTACAACACAGACAATCTATAAGGTAGGACTCAGTGTTAAAGACAATCTGTTAGATACGAGGTCAAGGTGTTTATGTCTATTTTTAAAGTACTGTTTAGGTAGCTTAATTTTCCATTAAATGTCAAATCAGCAGCCTATTATATTTCAGAGCAGACAGGACATCTGACATTCTTACCAGCTGTGATTTTCCCTAAGGGTTTAATGGGTTTGTATATTTACAAAGTAATATTACCATTATCATAAATGTTTTCTAATTATTTCTTGGTATTAATGAAAGCATGTTGTATTGATGGATTAAGTACAATATTTATAAAACAGTGATAGGATTAAAGTGAAATATATCTTTCTGCATGTGTAAATAATAAATATTAATTCCCATCATCAATTTTGTGCAAAGCAGCTTAGTACATACTCATAACTTACTAAATACTTTGGTTATCTGTTGTGGATTTAGGGTATAGCTATAGTGTTTATCTGCAAGCTGAAGGACCAGGGTCAAGTTGTTGAGGACCGCAGGAAGGGCAAGGATCTGGAAAATGGGCCCAAGGATGTTGGATTTCCATGAAATAAGCAAAATGTACCCAATAAACTTTAAAAGGGAAGAAACATAAAATTTAATCGAGAACAAAAATAAAGAACTTCAATCAAAAAAACCTCCAAAACAAAAATAAGTCCCTTGGGGTGTCATAAATGCACATAGCAAACACTCATCATGTGTATACATATATCTGTACATTATTTATACTGTGGTGGCTCTCTAGCACCATTCTGTTGATTTTTGACTTGTGTATGTTTTCTTCTCGATCCCATTTGTTGCGTAAGCTCCCTGCAGACAGAGATAAAGCAGCCACATGACAAACTGTAAAGCACCCAGGATTTGAAGATAGAAGACTGGCTTGAATTTGGACTCTGCAACTTTCTGCTGAGAGGCGTTGGGAGACAGAAATGGTGTGCATTGTTAGCTCATTCTCTTGTCATCATTTTCAATGACTAGGTCAATCCTTTATTGCAAGCCAGGACTTGATTTTGTTACAAAAGCAAAACAATTTCTCCCCCAAAACTGAAAAATATAATACATTTTAAGGTTATGATATGAACCATTCAAGAAACATGTGTTTGCTGATGAGATTTTAAAGAAATTACATCAGTAAACTGATGGAAGTCACTTAAGCAAATAGATTCGTAAGAGACTACTGAAGTGATGAAATGGTTTTAAATCACAATACTATCTTCAGTAGGTATAGAAAGTTGTTTTTTCTTTGGATTAATGTATTTTAAGTTAGGGGGTAATGGGTTGGGAATTGAGGAAACAGAAAAGCTCACATCTTTCCATTCTAGTCTTTGAATAAATAGGAGTCTAAGTAGCATAAACTTCTGAATTTCTCATTTGATTAGCTTGATCAATTTAATTTCTATTTTAAATAAGCCTGTTTGTCACATACTACCCCCTTTACCTATGGGCAAAGTTACTGTCAATAACCCTCATGGTTCATTATCTTAGTCCTAATAGATTTATAGGAATAACACCATATAAGGAAAAATAATTTACAAAATTAGATTGGGAAGTCTTAGCCATGGTATCTAGGTTGATTTTTACCAGGAAGTAATTCAGATAGTGTGGACTTTTCAGAAGTTTGCCAGGGTGACAGGTGGCTGTGTAATGACATGCACAGATGTTAGGAGTAGAAGAGGCACCCCTGGGTCAGACCCAGAAGTCTGAGCCTTCACCTCAGGCGTCCCTAACGTGCAAGCAGCCTTTCCAAACCATCACATGTCCCTGAGGATCCCGAATGCCCATAATCTCAAGTTTGCTAAAGCATCTGTTCTTACTGTATTACACCAGAGCTAACTTAATGAAAACTGATACATTGCCAGAACAACATGACAATAAATACTGTTTCTTAATGTAAATGATTTGTAAAAGCCTGTTCAAGCAAGAAATGATCACAGAGTGTATTTTTGTAATCACATGGTTTTTTGCTGTTTCTGGGAAATATTGTTCAGATTAGTGTCCTATTTCTCTTAAGTAATTTTAGGCCCTGGACATATTTCCAGTCGAATTCAGTCCACAAAAGTTACTTCTAATCAGCTTATTTGTGTTCCATAGGGCCTTTATTCTCAATTTGAGTGACTATCTAGGCACACAGAATTCCTGCTTAACTGGTGCCCAGGCAACCGCAGTGATGAAAACAGGCACAAATCAAATTCAAGAGGCAGAAAATAGAGCAATCTGGGCTGCAGAAGATAGTCAGATGATCTCTATGCAAGTTGCCTTTTGAAAACTTTATTCATGACCAGAGTCAACCTGTAAATTTAATCATGATTGGTCAACTTTAGAAAATAATAGTTACACTTTACCTTCTAGAGGCCAGGTCCTTTATTCCCCAAATTCAATGAAATCTCAGCCACTTGAGAGCGCATGTTAGCCTAACAGAGATCAGTATTAGGAAAGGAATATGATCCTGTAAACAAATTGCTATAAAGATCTGTAAATAGCTCTATACATATGTTCTATTAAAATAACACCCCTCGGGCGCCTGGGTGGCCCAGTTGGTTGACCGACTGCCTTCAGCTCAGGTCATGATCCTGGATTCCCGGGATCGAGTCCCACCCACATCGGGCTCCCCGCTCAGCAGGGAGTCTGCTTCTCCCTCTGACCCTTCCCCTCTCTTGCTCTCTCTCTCTCTGAAATAGATAAATAAAATCTTTAAAAAAATAAAAAATAATAAAATAACACCCTTAGGAGAAAAATACCAATACAACTCCTGTAGAACAGTGGTTCTCTGAGTGCTGTCTTCAAATCAACAGCATCAGCATCACCTGGAAACTTGTTAGAAATGAAAATTCTTGGACCCCACCTCACACTTATTTAATCCAAAACACTAGGGATGGAGCCCAGCAAACTGTGCTTGAATGAGGAGCATCAGCAGGGAAATTATGTCCTTAAATTCTACTCAGAGGCACATTTACATAGTACTCAAATTTAACCTAAGGTTCACTGGAAAATCAAGCTAACTATAATATCCTAGTCCTTGATCATACTTGATTAAAATATTGTTATTTTCCTCTACTACAATATTTAAAATTTTATTGAGAGGAGCCTGGGTGGCTCAGTCATTAAGCATCTGCCCTCGGCTCAGGTCCATGATCTCAGGGTCCTGGGATCGAGCACCACATCGGGCTCTCTGCTTGGCGGGAAGCCTGCTTCTCCCTCTCCCACCCCGCCCCTTGTGCTCCCTCTCTCGCTTTGTCAAATAAATAAAATCTTTTAAAAAATAAATAAAAATTTTATTGATATGAATATCTAGAAGAGCAGCCAAATTGGAGTCGGTGATTTAATTGTGGTCACAATGGTAACAAAATATTTTAAATAGCAAGTATGTCAAGCAGAAGCTTTAATGTTTCTATGTAGCTAAGCCAAAGCCAGCATTTCTTTGTTTTTACATATCTACCCAGTTTTATATCAAAGAACAGAATAAAAAAAAGATAATGTCTAGATTTTGCACTATCAGATTAACTCTCCAGGAATATTGAGGGTCTGGTGTGACTTGATAATAAAATAGGGTTTCATTGTTTTTATAAGTCTCCAGTGGAGTTGAGGTGGAGAACTGCAAGGCAGAATAATATTCTCGCTTCTCTTGGGGGTTTTAATTCTTCGGAGCTGCTGAAAACTAGCGTAGAGGCCTCCTGACACCTTCAAGTTCCCTCCCATCTTTCTCTTCTAATTGCCCTTGGCCAAACAAATAACCACTGGGGCATAAAAAGGAGTCCCACCCCCTCCAAGAATGAGTGATTTCCAAGTCATAGATAACTGTATTCTGAATTTCACAGTGCTGGAGCAGAAAATTGCAGAAGGTGGAAAGTGCAGGATGAAAAGGGTTCATTCAGAAGCTGACAGCTGGTAAAGAGCCGAGATGAGACAATCAGGGACAAGCTAGTCAGATTTGGGAGTGAAGAATGTGGAGAAATAGGCAAGCAATAACAAGGTAGTCAGGGTTGATGAGGTCAGAAGCTGAGGGAAATGAAAAATAGGAAGGACAAACACTGATTAGGGAGGGAGAAAACTATTATGCCACTTCCTTTAAATCTCATTGTAAGTTCTGTTCTCAAGATTCTAAGTTTAGGTCATTTACAAGATGCTGGCAAGTTAATGAACTTCTACTTTAATTCATATATTAAGCTTTATGATTCACAGTACTACCAGGCATGAAGTTCTGAGCTACTTTATGCCCCTTTTAAAATACTAGTGTTTATCTGAAAGTAACTCATTTTGATTATTAGATCTTCCTCCTCCTCTCCAGGAAACAAATAGAAGATGTTAGCTCACAACTTTTGGCCTGGAGGGAAAGCCACATTGGTTTGCCTTGGGCCAGATTATGGGTTGCAAAAGTGAACAATCTTAATGGTGAGGTCTCTTCTTCCTTCCTCCACACATCCCCAATAACATGGAAGGAGCTCAGGACATCAGGGCTGGCTCTGCTTAGCCCCCTGTCAAAATAGTATAGTCCTGTGATAAGCAATAGAGACACCCAACAGGCAATCTCACTGGCTTATCTTAATGGCCAAAACAAGGGGCATTTAGTTCTTTTAGTCACTAAGACCAAAAAAAACCAGATCATTCATTCTGGAAGCGATGGGTGGATTCCCTACATCAATTTAAAAACAAATAGAAAAGAGAAAAAGCAACATAAAACTTACCATTTTAACTATCTTTAAGTGTGCCATGCAATTATATGTATGTATGTATGTATGTATAAAATAAAGCCAAATAGTTACAGCAATGTAGGCCTAATCCAGTCCTAGAATATTCAAATTGAAGGTGGCCGCAGATAGGACCCCGACAGGTCCAGATCCAAAAATAAAAATCCAGAGATGATAAGCACTTTGCCCAAAGGTCAAAAACTAGTGACAAAAAAAAAAAAATCAAAACTAAACCCAAGGCTCCTCACTCCCAGGCCAATTCTCTTTCCTTTTTAACCAACCTGAGTCAGGACAGCACAAAATGAAGCTATATGGCAATTATCTGATAAATCTGATGGATGTGTACAGACCAACAGGGATAATTATGGCCAGAAAATCCAATTTAGGTCCTCAATTACCTAGATTGACTGTCCACGTTGACCAAATAAACTGGATAATGGCCAAAACTGCCCTCCACATTGTGTTGTACACCCGGAGCCCGAGAAGCATTTCATTGTGCTTTTGTGATTAATAGGAACACCCACACCACTGAAATAACTATGAACTACAAATCTAAATGGATGAATCTTCCATCAACAAAACAGATTTGAAAGTTATTCCAAATCTCTTTTATTGGTAAGTGGAGTGAAAATGCTATAGGAACTAAACACATATGCATTACAGAGTTTCTCTGAAGAAAGTAATCATGCTGCTTCTGTCCAGGTCCTTTGTTTCATCAAACCTATTATTCCTCCAAATGAATCAACTATAATTAGGCCTAAGTTGTAAGATGAAAAGATGACAAAGCCCTCACACCAAAAGCCTCAGTAAATCTGGGTCATTCTTGACTTTATTCTAAAAATTATGGAGGTCTCAGTTGTAAACTTAAGATAAACATCAGACTTATAATGATTGGTAATGAATGGGAAGCATTAGAAGAAAGGAGCTTTCGAGCAATCCCTGCAAAAACTTTCCTGCAGGATTTCATGTTTTAAGGTAAGAATTCTGCCACTCAAATTTAGAGAGGTTTGCCTGTGCAATTTCAACAAGAAAAGTGTATTTCAAAAAAAAAAAAAGTTTCTGACTTTAAAAATTAGATTCAGAATGTTTTGTGCCGATATCAGGATCTCAAATGACTGTGCATCATGATTAGAGGCTGAGATGATAGGCCTGGGGAAAGATGAACCGAAAAGCAAGATAGAGTGTGGAATGGTGGAGACCCTGTTGTTAAGGGGGAATCACTAAACTGGGTTCCAATTCCCTATTTGGCATGAACCAGCTGGATGAGTTGATTTACCTTCTCTTTGGACTTCAGAACCCTTATCTCTAAAATGAGAAGGTTGACTGGATGAGTTTCCCAATCTACCTCTCTTTGTACACCAGGGATCAGCAAACTAAGGATGATAGGCAGACTGTATTCCACCACCTGCTTTTATAAATAAAGTTTAATCAGAACACAGCCACACTCATCTATGGCAGCTTTCATGATACAAAAGCAGAGTTGGATACTTGCAGCAGAATCTGTATGGCCCACAAAGCCTAAAATACTTAACTCTTTAGCCCTTTACGTAAAAAGTTGGCTGACCCCTGCTCTAAGCCATTGATCTTGGCATCACTGCTAAACCAAAGTCCATATTTTAATGGATTATACCAATTTCATAGGGCATTCATAGATTTCATAGATTTTTCACTCTTCTTCTGCCCAAGGCCATGCTTAGTAACAGGTCTTGAGGGATGATCTTTCTTTGTCCTTTTTCAGTCATTCGGGCCATTGATGTTCTGGTCCTTCATTGTAACTTCAATAATAAATGATGGCAATTAATAGAGCACTATCTGGAAGCTTCACTAATCATTGATAGGGCTGGGGAAGGTGACTCAAATCTGTTCAAAACTGGCTGTTCCCCAGTTCCAGGGTCAAGAAGAAGCCCTTCTCCATCTCAGAAAGAACAGTGAGTCAGAGAGACAGAGAGAGAGAGAGAAAGAGAGACAGAGAGAGAGAATCTAAGACAGGAGCCAAGTAGCTCATGTAACTTTCATCTTCTTGAGAAGCACAATTTATGTTGAAGCTAAAAATCTATATCCAAATTAGTAGGTACAGGATTGCCTCAGACTTCGACCTAAATGCCTTAAAACTCAAGTGATGCAAGGGAAGGAAACTCACATATGCTCCTTATTATCCAATAGGATTTCTCACAAAACCTCACTATTAATGTGAAGGCCTCTCAGAGCCACAGCAAGAGAGGCTTCCAGGGCAGCCTCATCTGAACGTTATACTTCTCGGTCATCCAAGGACTCGGCCTGGCTATTCATGCACAGAGCCATTTCAGAACTTGCTTCCTCAACCAATTTTCTACTCACCAACATACTAATAAGACCCTGGAAATACTTCTCCTGGAAAATTCAAGCAGTTGGCATGGATTATCCAAGAGCCAAATCTCCACTAAATTGTTATAGATTTTTTTTTTTTTTTTTAAAGAAACTCAGTAGGACCTGCATGCAGCCTTAAAACATACCCCATTGCTGGTGCTCTCAAAGCCAACATGATAAAGTGGAGTAAAAGTGGTATTTGAGGTTAATCACTTTTGATTTAGACTACTGATTCTGTCATTTTCTCATAGTATGAAATCAGTTACATAAGCCCTCTGAACCTCAATTCTAATCAATTAAATGGTGCCCAAAATGTCTCCCTTTAAACAGTATTCAGCTCAAATTGGATGCAGTTGTATTAAGTAATATCTGTTCCTGTCTTTTGATTCATCACTGGTAACCAGGGACAAATATATTAGCTCACTTCATCTTCAAAATATCTTTGTCGAAGTTAGAATCATTAATTCCATTCTACAGAGAAGAAAACTAAAGGTTGAACTAGTTAAGGGACTTGTCAATTGTCACACAGTTATATTAAATGATGCAACAGGCATTTGAGTCTAGGCCTTTCTGAATCCAATCCGTATTCTTTCCTCAAATCCACACTGTCTTCCACTGATGATTTTTTCTGTTTACCAAGGTCTACACTAGTTCCTGGGCTGTAATGCTAACTGGGAATAGGGGTATGGGGCACCTCGGCCTCACCTTTCAGGAGTCATTTGCACTTATAAGATTTAAAAGGCTACGTTCCAAGGCCCTAACCTCAGTACTCTTCGCCTGCCACTTGCTTTGGCCCAGGAACTAGGACTGGACATCTGACTCCACCTCCTACTTAGTTTAGAGCTCTTTCTTGCATCGCAGTCCATTCAGTTGAGTCTATATAGTCTACTTAATTTCCATTATTTATAATCTCCCCCATGCCAAAAACAAACCATGGGGCAAATATCAACATCTCAGCCCTTAGGGGGAATCTGGCCATAACTAGGAAAATGCTCAGAAGTACACCTACATGGCAGGTGGCTTCCCCATGGCAGGGCCTCCCGATCAATCAGATCTTAAGGTCAGATGGCAGCACCTAAGTGAATCACACCCATGCTAAGATTTAAACCTTGCATGCACATTAAAGACTTAGAGAGCACAAGACTCAGTGAACAGACACCTCATTGACTTTACTTCCTTTCCCTCTGGCCAAGCTGCTCACTTCCCCATCAAGTCTCTCTCTGGTGTCGGATCAATGTCTGGTTTGATCTGTCAGAGGCAGGTGTTCTGAGCAAGAAACGAGGTTTGTAAGCTCAGTAACCCAGGAGATGTGGATGCCTTGGCGAAGGAGCTTCTGCACACTTGGTCAGGGCAGGAATCCACTCCAAACCCAGACTGCTATGGGGCTGTAGGCCCAGGCTGCTGAATGCATCTGACTGGAGAGAGAATGGAGAATCAAGGGAAAGGCAGAACTGCTGAGTTTGGACCTTTAACAGATTGTGATTTTGTATAAGTGCTCTGTTATTTGTCAAAGGGTCTGTTTTCTCTGGCTAAACTGAAATGGGATATGAAAAATCTTTGCTTAAAAAATTTGCATGTTTCCTCTACAAAGCATATTTCAATACTTCATTCTAGGAGGTTTCTTTATAACTTGGTATAATTTGCTACAGCTCATCATAAATGCTTCTAACATCCCACAGGAAGGATGCCAAGAAGATGCTAGAAATTGTGGATGAGCTGTGGGGTATCTCTTCTCCTTTCTTCCCACCAGACTAACTCTCTTTCCTAGGTCTTTAAAGTGGATATAGCATCCGTAAATCAAAAAAAAAAAAAAAAAAGAAAAGAAAAGATCACCTATTGTTGGCTGTCAACTCTGCTCATTTCAAAAGAAAACTAAGTTTGGATTATAAAGTATAAATCCCTGTAGTAAAACTCTTCATCGAATCAAGAAACTTTCAAACATTTGGAATATATGAATCTATGTCCTTAAATATTAATACGCTTAACTTTTCAATCATGTTCCTTCAAATATATTCTTCTTCTGAATATACAAATTCTTCGACTCTGCATTAAAGCCATTTGTAAACACAGTGTCTCAACTTATTAGACCATTAGCTTGAGTATAAAATTCATGCCAGATACACTCTTTTCCCTCAGTACTTAGTGCAGTGTCTGATACAGAATAGGTTCTAAAGGGGATAAAACAAAATGATGAATAGGAAAGAGATCCTCGGTGCTCATGATATTTGTGTTTACCCTTTCATGGTACAGAGAGGTTATTTAGGAAATGGCTGTCCATCCAGGTATATCCTGAATAAACCTTTATTGTTTTAAGCCACTGACATAAGAGTGTCTATTTGCAATATCGGGTAGAGTAACGCTAACTAATACAGTGAACACATAATTTAATTAACTGGCTAACAGCTAAATGTTAATATCAGATATTAATAGATTTCTGATTATTTAAGTAAAGGAATGGTGACAGAAACAGATTTATCATGAAGCCAATAAGGCTTAAATTTCAGGGCCCTTCACTAGCACAGCACCCTTCCAAGATCCTGTGGAAGTCCCTAGCAACACATTCAGTTTTTATAAATGTTTCAAAAAGAAATTTTTTTATGTTTTTTTTTTAGGAAAAGACCCTAAAATTATAAAGTCCTCAGGGCCCACAAAGACTGACTCTGCCCTGGTTCAAGATAAAAGGATGTGGTGATATACAATGCATAAAGTATGAAATCTGTACTTGTAATGCACAGAAAGTCGATCTCTTCCACTGAGGTTGACTCTTATTAATAAGAATGTCACACAATCTAAAGTAGCCTGCAATTTATTGTCACATTTTCTCTCATTAGTTTTTCTATGATGCCTTATGCAGAGAGAACTGCCTCATTAATAACTTTGACCAACTGCTTTTGCAAGATGTTGATTATTTTTTCCTTTTGCATTTGACAAAGCTTAGAAATAGGGCAAAAATGTCTTTCTTGTAATAGTGTTAGGTTAGTTTCAATAATGAGTCAACTATGGATGTCTTAAACATTTCCAGTAAATTTATCTTTGGGTGTAGACACTGAATTCACACACACACACCCCCCCCCCCAAGATTACGGAATGCTCAAAAAAGGAAAAAAATAAACAATGTTTGACTGAATTCAACTTTCATGTATTTAATATTTTGGTGATTAAGATTATCATCAGAGAGGAGAGATGGCTTAGAAACGGAACAACTCGTACCTATGGGTATGAGTTTTAGTTTTGAAGGTGAGCACATACAATGGAATATTTTGCCTGAATCTTTGGTCCTGAACACTTGTGTTTGCTATATTAAAAGTTTTCCCCAGCACATTTCTTGAATTTGCCATTTTTTCCATTTGATTTGCTTTTTCCTTTATCTCTGCCTAGCTTCTTACAGACAAGCTACAAGGAGAAAGAAAAAAAAAATACTTTGCTTCATTTAGACACAGCTTTTAAGTGATTCACATTTTTTTGTATACTCACTTCTGATATCAGAATTAAAAAATCAGATTACTTTCTAGGAACAAAATTAATCTTGGAATTTTTAAAAGCAACATTCCCATGATAATTCAGGACAGCAAAATGAAAACAAATCAAGGAACCAAAGAGAAGATTAATTCTTGGGTGTTTCTAAGACAACATTCATGCAAATACTTAAAGGCACACAATAAAAGTTAAAGATATTTCCATGATTTCTGAAGTGGAAGAGTTCTCATAAAAACCAGGAAGCATTCATAGATGTATGCAGAGTTCACACTGTAATGAAGATTTTTTTCAGGCATTGCACAGTTGTGTTGTGCTATCCATACATAAGCAACATGGGATAACTTGCTCTCATCCCAAAGAACTCGTTTTAACAGCTGAACATTAAAACATTGAACTTGGCACTAAGGAATCTATACTTAGTCTTATTTCCAAGAAATTTCAAGTAAGCTATTACAGAATAATAATTTGAATCTCTACATGTGCAGCTATGAGTGAAGGTTTTTAATGCTCATACCCATAAAGGTGCGTTTTTCTTATAACTCCAGCACCATCAACCAAATAACAGAAAACATTTCCCCTATAGCTAATTTAGACTCCCTTTCTTTTAGCATAGACTGATTAATAATTAACTTTCATCTCAAAGTTGTCTCTTCTTTAATTCTTTGAAAGATACTTTTGACATACTAAGACTCTCTAATTTCACTGGCAGCTTTCCGTTAAGTAAACCATTTGGTTAAGACATTACATGCAGGGGCGCCTGGGTGGCTCAGTCGTTAAGCGTCTGCCTTCGGCTCAGGTCATGGTCCTAGGGTCCTGGGATTGAGCCCTACATCGGGCTCCCGCTCTGCGGGAGGCCTGCCTCTCCCTCTCCCACTCCCCCTGCTTGTGTTCCCTCTCTCACTATGTCTCTCTCTGTCAAATAAATAAATAAAATCTTTAAAAAAAAAAAAAAAAAGACCTTACATGCAATTCAGTGTTTTCCCTAACTACTTGTGAACAGAAGCCAGTTGGGGACCATGAACTGTAACATTTACAAGTATGGCTAGCCTTTCACTGTCCATGGCCTCCCCATATCCCTGCAGCCCAGAGATATATCAATGGAAACAGCCAGACAGTGGTCAAGATTTCTTCATAGGCCCCCTGTCTGCAGCAGACATTTGTTCTGTGTTCATGAACTTCATGTATAGCTGTGGAATCAAAGACACACATTCATCATCAAAGAAGCCAGTGTTTTATCTACAAGCTGGAAGTTTGCTGATAAGTACGAAGAACAGAACAGCACCCCAGAGAGGAAGGGAAAAGAAGAAAGATGGGGAGCTAACAGTGGGTAAAACTGAACAAAGGATTATGGAGTACTACACAGGAGCAATTCATCCAGAATCTGGGCTATGATGGTGTTATCTTTCATTCTCAAACCTCTCTTACCCCTCCTTAGGGGCTTACTGCAGGACCTTACAGATAGTAGGTACTCAGTCAATATTCACCACCACCGGGTCACACCAACCATTTGTGTCCTTCTCACTTGGGGAATGTGGTGAGAAGGAGGAATGGGGACAAGCGGTACACACAGGGGAGGCTCTTCCTCTCCACACCCTTCTGATTAGCTTTCTTGGAGCCCCATCTCCCCTCTGTCTGGATTTTGGTATTTAGCTCAGGCCCCTTCAAGTGTCTCGAAAAATTTCTTTTATAGCCCCTGAACAAAACCCGTATTCATTTTCCAAGATGGAATCACAAGAGAAATATGAGAGCTAACTGCACATAGTATAAATAAACATGGTATGGGAACACAAGAGTGGAACACAACGGCCTGACACAGACGAGAGAGATAATCCAGCATAACAAATAGTAAGTTGCGCTTCGCCCGTGGCATTTTCGGGCTCCATCAATAATTATATAATACAACAGTCACTGATTTCTCAGCCCTGGATCAATCATGGGTTTCACATCCCCTCCAGAGCTGGTTGTTGACCAAGGTGCTTGCTCAGGCCCCCACCCCATCCACGGCAAAAATCAATTCTTGCATAACTGCTTGTGTGCTTGGAATGCCAGCGTCAGAGCAACGTTGAGTTTAAAAGCAACTGCACAATTCACAACGATTTCATATCTGCCTCCATAAGCCCGTACAGTTCAACAAGTAGTTTCAAAGGAAAGTCCTCAACCCGAAAAACACAACACAGTGGAACCTTCTAAAACACAACAGCAGCATCCACAGGCACATAGCGCACTCGTATGTCCAGAGCACGCTGTGGCTGGATGCCGGAAGTTTTATCTGCCTTATGATGAGCCTATCTCATATATTCTATCAGATGAGCTGACAGTGTAACATTCTCCGTGCTTAGCACCCTACAATAGGAGTGCCACATAGGATGGGAGGCATGTTCTGACTCCCAACCCCAAAATATTCCACCACATCCTACAGGACATCAAAAGTCAATCACATCACATCATAAAATGTATTTTTCAAAATGTAGGGGCGCCTGGGTGGCTCAGTCCTTAAACGTCTGCCTTCGGCTCAGGTCATGATCCCAGGGTCCTGGGATCAAGCCCCACATCTAGCTCCCTGCTCCACGGGAAGCCTGCTTCTCCCTCTCCCACTCCCGCTGCTTGTGTTCCCTCTCTCGCTGTCAAATAAATAAAATCTTTAAAAAAAAAAAAAAATGTAAAGAGGCTGCATTTCTTTATGCCTTAGTGATATGTTTTCAAGCATGGGTGGGTATACATGAAAAGCAACACTATCTGTACGTAGTCAACACCAAAAAGAGAGGAGATGTAGTAATCATTTAGTCTCATCAAGACAGATGGCCAAACTTGATAATAGAGAAGCCAAAGTAGATTTTAAAAATTGAATTACGCACTTTGGTTATCTGCCTTGATTTAGTTTACTAGACAATGGCTGTAACTTCTAAAATCCTGGAGTAGGAGCATATGAATGAGGGCAAAATTATGAAATAGTTTGTTTTAGCTTCTGTTGCTTACTTCTCTCCAGGGGCTCCTGGCATGAACATGCCAGAGGAATGCATCATACACATTAAGAGCCTTCATTTTTCAGTTTAAAAAAATAAATGAAACTTAGAATGAGTGAGTTGTCCAAGGTCATGAGGAGCCTCAGCGTCTCATGGGCACAGGGCCTGTGTGCTTTTCGTAGTGCCAAACCTCCTAAGTGGACAAATATATTTGTGGGTTCTAGAGCCATGCCCCTAAATTATCATCCCTCCCCCTCCCCATTTTTAAAAAAAGCCTCCCTTTGTACTTAGGAAAACAACTAAGAAAGAATAAGCCTAATGAATGTATTCACACAATATGGGGGTTTTCAGGGCACTATCTTCTGATCTTTTCCCCCCTCTCTAGCCTCCCCTCCCCAAAACACTTCCTATGTATATGTTTGTCCCAAATCAGTTAATAGCAACTCCCTTCTTTGAACTGTTCAGACCAAAATCTTTAGACTTCTACTTTGACTCCTTTCTTGCCTTTATGCCACATCTAATCCATCATGAAATACTGCCAAGCTCCACCTTCAGCAGACATCCAGAATCAACCATTTCCCAGTACTTTCACTCCGGTCCAAGTTACCATCCTTTCCCACCTCTAGCACTACAACAGCTTCCTGGCTATATCTACCAAGGGTGTCAATGCTTCTAACTTCTGCCATGCTCATCCTCACCCCACCCCCGGTTCTTCTCACCACCACAGGCAAAATTATTCCTTTACAGCCCAAAAAATGAATATGCCACTTTGCTGCTTCAAATCTTCCCAAGCCTCTGCCTCTCACTAGACAAATTAAGCCCTGACCAGGTCTATGAGACTCTACACAAACCGTTTCTCGAACTTCATCTTGTCTTCACTCCCTTGCTCACTCTGCACCCACCCACACTGGCTTCCTGTTGTGCCCCGAATACTCCAGGCCTGCCCTGGCCTCAGTATCTTTATAATTGCTTTCCCTTCCCCGTGGACCACTTTTCCTTCAGAGAGATCCATGGTTTTCCCACACCTCCTTCAAGACTGCCTAAATGTCACCTTCCCTTATCTTCCTTTAAAAGAATGAAATGTCCCTTCTTATCCCACTCCAGCATTTCCTACCTAGACTTCTTCAATACAGTTAACTTCTAATGTATTGTAGAACATATTTGTCTTTGGTGTAGGTTCTGTTCTCTCTGATCAGGACACGAGCTCTAAGAAGCGAGGAACAGGAGGTACAAGAGAGGTTTGCTTTGTTTACTGCTATGAACACAGGACCTCGGACAGCAGCACATAGCAAGCATTCAATTAATATTGGTTTGTTAAAGTAATAAGATAAGTATCAGGTTCCAGGGTAGGGAGCAAGACGGGACAATTTGGGACAAAGAAAGCCTTATTTATATCCTGTTCAATCATGCCCAGAGGCACACTCTTTCTCTGACAGTGCAGGAGGTTGATTCAAGCTATGCAAGTCTTCTAGATTATCTGGCTTCTGTCTTAAATGGATGTTGGAGAGGACCTGACACTAAATAATGTTTGCAGGCAGGAAAAAAAAATTGAGGAATGGTCATACTGCTGTTTTTCCTGTATTTGTTGGAAATCCATCCATTACTCTTTACTGTGTTGCTGCCCCCCAGAAAGCCCACCTCAGGAGTCAAGTAGTTCCCTTCTGCTCTAGAGACAGGAGTTGGCAAAAGCCAAGGCATGAAGGACTGGAGGAATGAGGACAAAGTCTGAAAGCTTCACTGAGAGAGATAATACCTGATACTTTGACTTCTGCCTTCTCTTCTGAGTCCCTCAAGGTCTGAGGACTTTACTTTCCTCACTTCTTCACCCCTTGCTATTTGCCATCCCTGTGAGTAGGAGAGGGTGAGAAAAGCCAGATATGGATTAAAGGATACGTTATACTGGGAATCAGGATTAGATAAGGCCATTTCAGGGCTTTACCAAAGTGTCCAGAGGAATCTGAAGTTTAAAAAAAAAAAATTCCCCAGTAAGTGTAGAAAATTCAAAGAATTTTTGATACAAGTATAGCATCTGAGCCATAGTCTTCTGTTGGGGCTGATTATACAGTCCACAGAAGAAGGACCCACTACCACAGCTGGTCAACAGGGCAAATAATGACCACAACCTTATCACTACAACCTCCTGGCCCCGAGGGCTCCCTTTCTAAACACACCCTCAGCTTGTTTGTACAAAGGCAGACAGCTAGAACAAACTCCATCTTTTCACGTTCTACTTTAGCCATTTCTTCAGAACAACATTAACGAAAGGAGCACCAACAGAAAGAAGCTATGTACAGTCAGCAAAAATGTTTAGATTTCAGTGTACTTTATATTTGCTTCCTCAGAGAAGGAGAGGACATGCCATATCTGATCCAACCAACTCCCTACAAACCTTAATGACAATGCTTGGAAAATCTCTCATATATATATATATATAAGTAAATAAAAAGGAACTGTTGGGGTGCCTGGCTGGATCAGTCAGTGGGGCATGAAACTCTTGATCTTGGGGTTGTGAGTTTGAGCCCTATGTTGTGTGTAGAGATTAAAAACAAAATCTTTATTAAAAAAAGAAAAAAAGGAACTATTCCCTGAGAAGAGATAGGCTCTTGTGAACTGAGGACAATTTATCAAAGAAAATCCATAAATGACGTCATTGTCAAGAAACTTGACAAATAACAGTAATATAATATAAATCAAAACATCCTCTTAATCAGAGCTGATATACCTAATTCAAAACAATCTTGGTCATTAAGGAATCTCTCTCACTGGCAAGGCAAAGAAAGCAGTAAGTTGAATAAAGGAATCAAACATAACAACTTTCAACTCAATGTGACTCATCTTGACAAGGTAAAGAGACCATCTCAAAGCTAAATAGAAGGGCCATTACTTTATTTTAGTGGTTCCCCAGGCCACTACCCATAACCTACATTTTCAAAGTCCTGTCTCTTTTAAAGACCACAGCACTCAAGGAGATATGCAAGTCTACCCTATTCCTAGATTTACACTGAGAGCATCCACGAAAACTAAGGAGATAGGTAATTTATTTTCAGGGACTTTGAGAGAGTACTTCCCTCTAGATCTTCTGGATTAAACAATGTGCCCTGAGTAACGTTCCAGAGAGTTCTCCCTTTGCCATTTGGCTTACACTTGGACAGGTTTTTCACCCCAAACGTTATAAAATCTTGACTCTAGCTTAGACAGGAAGGTACTGTGAAGTCAATTTTCTGCCTTTGAGATGAATGAAAGATTATCTGGCACTACAATAATCTAGAATTGCATAGCTATGTTCAAATTTACTTTCCTGAGGTCTGGGGGAATGTCCCATTTTCAAGAAGTGGCTTTGGCAAACAATTAGAACTAGTCATTCGTCACCTATTCTGATATTCATCCAGCTTCACTTTATATACTTTGATATTTGAAAATGTTTACATTTCCTTCACTGCACTTATCATAATTGTAATTTATTACATTAGCTCTGTTTGTTCATGGTTTTAGCCAAGGCACTTAGAAAAATGCCTGACAAATAATACTCATTATAAAAATAATCGATGGATAGATGAATGGATAAATGGAAAGCAGAAGCAGCTTCTCATCACTCCTTCTCTTATTCCCAGTGATAACTGATTTATTTTAGGATCTTTAATAAAATAAAAAATTGCTGAGCCCAGTTCTAAAGCAGGATTATTGTCACGTAAGTCCTTAAGCATGGAGATAAAAGTTCCTGCCTCTGTCTGTGCTACTCTTTCTCTGGTTCCCCAGGTCACACCTAGATTTATGGGTGTCATTATAAAGGTATGTGCTATTATGTGCTGGGAATGCTCACAGCAAGTCTCTGATGTTCACAATGAGGAGATTCCAGTATTTGCTACTAAAATCATTTGGGCAGCATGGTGGAATGCACTATGGTGTTTGTGAGACCAGGGATTTATTTATTTTTTTATTAACATATAATGTATTATTTGTTTCTGGGGTACATGTCTGTGCTTCATCAGTCTTACACAATTCACAGCGCTCACCATAGTACATACCCTCCTCAATGTCCATCACCCAGCCACCCCCATCCCTCCCACCCCTGACCACTCCAGTAACCCTCAGTTTGTTTCCTGAGATTAAGAGTCCCTTATGGTTTGTCTCCCTCTCTGGTTTCATCTTGTTTCTTTTTTTTTCCTAGAGGGTATTATGCTAAGCGAAATAAATCAATCAGACAAAGACAATTATATGATCTTACTGATATGTGGAATTTAAGAAACAAGGCAGATGATCATAGGGGAAGAGAGGAAAAACTGAGACCAGGGATTTAAATGCCAACTTGGTCTTCTACCATTTGTAGTTAGTGGGGATTACTAATGATTTCTGAGCCCAGTTTCTCATGTACAAATAAAAGGACATCACTGCAGGGGAACTGGGCTCTAGATCAACTGAGATTTTTAAGGAAAAGCTTAGCAAATATTATAGATGTCCAATAATTAAGCAAGTATCATCAACAAGCCAAAGTAGGAAGCCCTCTCCCTAAACACAAGGGAGAAGACAATAGCTAGTGTGTGGGTTTTATTCTCCACATGTGTAACTGAACACCTATGATATCCCTTTTGTTGTTTTTTTTTTTTTAAAGATTTTTTTTTTTTTTTTTGAGAGAGAGAGAGTGAGAGTGAGTGAGCACTAGTGGGGTGGGGGGCTGAGGGAGAAGCAGACTCCTAGCTGAGCAGGGAGCCCGATGCGGGACTCCATCCCAGGACTCCAGGATCAGGACCTGAGCCGAAGGCAGACGCTTAACCAACTAAGCCACCCATGTGCCCCTATGATATCCCTTTTTTATAGCATGAAAATCAGTTAATTCCTGGAGGTCAAAAGTCATTCGATAAGAAGGTTCAAAAAAGTCAATTAAATATAGGAGCTATGAAGGCCTCAGGTTCTTTTTTTTTTTTAAGATTTTATTTATTTATTTGACAGAGACACAGCGAGAGAGGAAACAGAAGCAGGGGGAGTGGGAGAGGGAGAAGCAAGCCTCCCGCTGAGCAGGAAGCCCGATATGGGGCTCGATCCCAGGACCCTGGGACCATGACCTGAGCCAAAGGCAGATGCTTAACGACTGAGCCACCCAGGCACCCCCTCAGGTTCATATTGTTGCAGAGGAGGATCAAAGAGAAGGAGAATAGACTTAGGTGGCAGGCTGCAGCACCTACACATTGGTCCAGATGCTTCACTACATACATTCCAACCTTGATAATCTGAAGTATCGTATCCCAAGACCAGGCCTCATCATCAGGGAAACCATCAAATCACACCAATTAGAAGAGGTAGGTCTTGGCAAAACAAAATTCAAAACCCCACATGCACAAAATTTAACCAAATGATGCAATATTATTGAAATGTTTGTGAGAGGAATCATTCATGAAGGGACCACTGGCTTAAAAATGATACTGCTTTACATCAATTTAATTAGGGAAGAGCTAAATTTTCCTCCCTTCCAAAGCAGAACAGGCTGTAAAGCAAGACATACCAAAAATTAAACCCTGGCTCTACCACTTACTGGTTAGGTAATGTTGGGCAAGTCACATAACTAATCTAAACTGAATTTCTTTATCTGAAGTAACACAGGAAATAATCATGCTTATTTTGCTGTGCCATGTGAGAAATAAATAGGAAAAGTCCCTACTATATTGAAGGCATACAATACAGATACGCAGTTATATTTACTCCTATTCTATATTGTGAAGTTTGACCTGAGAACATGCAGTTGATCAAAGAAAGTATCAGTTTGCATTTATTGTTTAAATTGTGTTCATTTAGGGAAGCCTGTTTTTAAAAGTGAAGGCTTGCCTTTGCACCCTCACACCGGGCTCTCAGAAACTGACAAAGCAGCCCAAAAAAGCATGCTAACCTTGATGCAGGTGCCTCCCTGAGAAGTCAGGATGTTTACTGCTTGGAAGGTATCCGAATCACTTATCCATATCCATATGCTACCTTTAAAAGGGATGCTTAGCTGCCTCTTTCCTGAAAGACTGGTTTTTTTGGGGGGGGAGAGGGATTAATAAATTACGTATATTTAACAGCTAAGAGAGAAAAATGTTACTTTAACAGTTTAACATTGGTATAAAACTACAAAATCAAACATAAAAATAATGTGTGAAATAACAGTTTATTTGCCATAATAAAGTTTGATCTAGAGTTCATATTTTTCTTAATTTCTCTCGTTCATACAAATATTAGCCTAAGATTAGACAAACGTGATTACCTTTGACAGAATCTGTAAAGGGAGAGGAGGATCAAAGAAAGTTTTACACATCAAAGTAAGAAACAAAGTATAGTAGTAAAAAAGCTGAGTGCGCAAAGTATTGGCACAGAAAACCACTGTTCCTCATTGGCTGTACTTATGCTAACAAATACACTTGTGTTTGTACACTTATATTTAGTATTTTATATACTCTACTAAATGTTACAAAATATATAATATGCCATCATATTTATTGTATTAGAAATAACAGTAATCAGGGCGCTTGGATGGTGCAGTCAGTTAAGCATCCAGCTCTTGGTTTCAGCTCAGATCATGATCTCAGGGTGGTGAGATGGAGCCTCACATCGGGCTCTGTGCTCAGTGCAGAGTCTGCTTCAGATTCTCCCTCCTTCTCCCTCTGCCTCTACCCCTCCCGCTCGTGCTCTCTAAAATAAATAAATCTTAAAAAAAAACCTGTAATTATATTGAAATATATGTTCTATGTTAACATTATAATATACTGTTGAACTATAATATTTTAAGAACATTTAATATCTTTTGAACTCACAACCCTTCACTCCTACTAAAAAGTGTGGTTATCCTTTATTGTCCCACTGTTCATCCCTTCTATCTCCTTATCCTATAAATGTCTGAAGAACGCATTTCTCAGACATTTGTAAAGAGCCATCTTACAGTCGTGCTTGTTTCTAAACGTGCTGTTTCACACCTTCCACAGGACAGGTTAATGATTATTTCTGGTTTTAGATGCCATCTGCTACAGCTTCTGCTGGGCCAAAGATCCTGTTTATGTCAACAAATTACTTAATTAAGCAAACGAGGTGACGACAATGAGTTTTTGAAAATGATGTAGATGTCTGTGAAAACTGTATAATTCAATATAATTTGAAACCAGAGCTGAGAAGGGGAGGAATGTAGTGGGAGAAGGGACACAGAGAAGAGGGTGCCAGCAAGGCCCCCCCCAGAGATGGGGGCAGTGATCTAGTTCACAGGATGAGGGACTGCCTTCAGGGCAAAGAACGTACCCCCCCTTCCTTGGACCACAGAGGAAAGAAGGTCTTTCACAGAGTAAAGAGAAAGCTAGTGCAGTTCTCCCTGTGCACAAAATACAGTGTTATCTATTGTGTGACAGGCCACAGAGAAAGAAGGGTCTCAATGACTCCATATAGCTGCAGAGTGGCTTCCAAAAGTCTGTGTTCACTTAACATTAAACTTGACTTCAGAAAACTCTGCCTCACTCCTGGGATACTGTCTTTCATTCAATTCATGGCTCCATGACACCCTTGCATACTTAATAAGGACAAGACTCCAAATGAGAGCATTCCTCACATATGCCTTTAAAATATTTTTTGTAGAATTGTACCCAGAAAATATGATTTCATCTCAGTTGATAAAATTTGCTAATTCTGGAAGCTTTTCAAATAATGCTTCTTCTTTGTAAACTCACAGCTCCGTTGGATTTTCCGCAATTCTCATAATATGCAGGAATATACTTAAACCACCATTATAAAAACCACTGGATTTATTATAATTCTAATAATATTGAAGAGATAGACTTAAACCACTGTAATTATCAGGTGTTAAGCCCAGCTATCACAAAAATCCTATCTTCTACATATGGTAAGACTACTCTTGGTTCAAAACAGGCTTCTAAATAAGATTTCTTCAAAAAGTCCAATGTGTTCAATAATGCTTCATTCAGCCAAATGATTCGGGCTTAAACACATTTATGGCAATAACCTTAATTATAATAATTTGGGGGACACTTAGAGCTCTCTTATAGCTCTCCACTGGCCTAGGTAATCCCTGGGTATAACATCTCATGGGCATCAACACCAGGTAAATACAAAAACAAAGTGTTCACATCCTGAGTTATGAAGACTGAGACTTTCCTTATTGGAAAGTTTAATAAAAGTGTGTTGTGTATAAAGTTTATAATGAAAAGAAAATGGCCCTGTACATAATTATTAGAATGCACAATTTTTAATACTCTAGGGGGAAAAAATGGACTAAATACCTGTGCTGCCATTCTTCTGGGTGGGACTCCTAATGTCTGGAACTTCTAATGACAACCACAAGGCCAGGAGGGAACAGATTAAGAGACAGGAGGGAAAAGAACTAGATGGCCAGAATTGACTCCACTCTACTCTCATCACCTTCCTTATGACTCCAGAAGCAAATTCTGGTATTCTAATACATAGGATGATCACACATCTTAGTTTGCCTTGGACAGTTCTAGTTTATATCTATGGCCCTATGTAATTATTGATAAAGTTCCCTTTCATTCTCAGAAGTGCCTGAGCTTGAACGATAAATGATATGGTCAACCCTACCAGTAAGCCATCAGACAAATGACTGAACTCCTTTCAGAGTATTCTGACATTAAAAGGAATGAATCATTTTGCTATCTGTTGCTGTCATTGCTATTATTTAATACCAAGCAAACAGCACTGGGTCGTTGCAGATGGGAATCAATAAAAAGCAATGCTATAAAGCCTTCAGGAGGGTCAACAGAAGCTCCTTACAGGGAGAGGAATTTAGAATTGAGTAGCATTTTATGTTCACCACGACACAGTTGATTGTCCAGACTCCATGGCAATACTGTGGCTTTGGTTTAGTATTTAGCCAGTAAGTAAAATCCATGTCTACAGAATCCATAAGGCAATGAGAGACTCATGCCTTGCACAGACTCCTTTCACCTCCACAACATGTAGGAATTACTAGTCTTCAATTGTTCAATTTGCAAACTTTTATTAGAAATCAATTACATGTTAACCCCCTGCTTATCACTGTGGAATGCACAAGATGCTACAGTACTTGCCTTTAAACAGTTCATATTTTGATGATTCAAGACCAAAACAACCACAGAATAAATAAAAACTATGTGGCTGTAACTCTTACAAGTAATTTTAAAGTAAAAGAATATTGAGAGGTGCCTGGGTGGCTCAGTTGGTTAAGCGACTGCCTTCGGCTCAGGTCTTGATCCTGGAGTCCCTGGATCGAGTCCCACATCGGGCTCCCTGCTCAGCAGGGAGTCTGCTTCTCCCTCTGACCCTCCCCCTCTCATGCTCTCTCTCTCTCTCTCTCAAATAAATAAAATCTTAAAAAAAAAAAAAAAAGAATAATGAGAGAAGGGCTACTGAAGAATAGAGGTTTGAACATAGGCCTAAAGGATGCAGAGGACTCCCGAAGATGAAGAGGAAAAGTCTTATTGTGGAAATGAATATATATGTGCAAGGGACATTGGCTAAGAGTAGGTTTGTTTTGAAAGGAAATTAAAAAAAAAAAAAAAAAACACATCGTTGAATAGACATGGTGGAGCTAAATTCTAGATAATTTAGAAAATTTAGATAACAATGTTTAGACTTGATATAATATATACTATCATATCAAACTTAATCCAATGTCTACCATCTCCATTTTACTCACGGTTTTCTACACTGCAATCTGAGATCATGCTGATTAATGCCCTGGCTCTGAGCAAAGGCACTAGATGGGAAAAATATCCAGCCTCTTGTTACTTTCAGTCCTAAAGACCAGCTATAGTGAACAAAATACATGTGGCCCAACAAACTGTGCACCAATTTATGATTAAAATATTTCAGAAGATTGCTTTTGTTTCTTTGTATAACCAAAGTAAGACGTGTCCTGAGTCTGGGCTCAAATCTCCCACTTCCTTTTCTCTTTCCTTCCGAGGTCAAGTAGTTAGGTGGTAACTTCAGGATCCAGGTGCTTATACCCTTTCAAATATGCAAAGGTTATCATTCTAATCCTCTGTCTTAGCCTTCATCAAGGTTGCTTTCATCAAGACTCATTGTTCGATGAAGGTACTTCAGAGTAAACCTCCCTGGCTCCCCTCACCAAAAATCACACAGCTAAGATAGCTGCCAAGCCTTCTGCCCCAGATCCTTGAATACTTGGTGTTTTCTGGATAGCAGTCATTAATTGATGATAGGTATATTTCAGTCGTGTGAATTGGTCTTTTCTTTCCTCTTTTAGACTGTGATCACTACAAGGGCAGGAAACCATCTTCCATTTTTCTTGTACTACCATCATTATGCATTATTATTCAGCATTTAATGAGAAACAATCATTTGTTGTAGAATATGAATCAGTTTCTCACAGCTGAAAGCAGATAATGGCCACAAAAAATACAAGCGCTAGTACTAGCCAAAGGGATTTAAAATAAGAAAAACTGACTATATGTAAAATTTGGATTCAAAAAGACTAAGAGAAAATAGACTCTCTAAATAAATAGGGCAGACGTGAAATCAAGGACTACTCAATAATGGTTAAAATAGTGAATTCGTGTCTCAGCAGTAAACCAAAGAACAGTGGACGATTAGGAAGTAATGGAGACACTACTAAAATAGCTATTAATGAAAGGCTGCAAACACTTGGAACGACTGGACATTTACAAATAAGGAGTCCCCTGCTAGAATTATCAAACACAGTACAATGGGACAAACTAGGGGGAATTGGATAGATTTTTGAAAGTGAAATTTGAGGGTTAAGAGAAAGCAGAATGTGATGACATTTTTGAAAGGGAATTACTAAGCTAGTCTACAAAGGAAACAGAGGTGAGTGCTGGCCCTATGCAAAATACGTAAGTCATCCTAAATGGTTTCTAGGACCCCTGACAACATCTCTCCATGGTCATCCTTTGTCCGCTGCCTTCTGTCCTGACCCAACGCGCCGACTTGTGCTTTTTAAGCTGTCCCAGCCGACAGGGCTACCAGAGGTAACTTCCCCTCTAGGCTTATTCTTATCCCAGACCTTTGCTTTCTGCTAAGATAATACCTAGATATGCTGTTAAACTAAGCCATGAAGGTTAATTCAACATTTTTCTGTGGAATGACTATGACATGCCAGGCATTGTGGAGAACACATAGCTACATACAGTAGAGACATGGCCCCCTCAACATTAAACAGCCGGACAAAGACATGTACTCACACTTAGCACAGGCCCCTGAGAAAGTGGCTTAAATCCCTCTGCCATATTGAAGGTATTTGTTACAGAGTACTGACACTTCCCCCAAATGGCTACTTTTATGTAGTCTTGCCTAGTGAGCCTTTTTTTTTGGCTAGATGCCTATGCTCACCTCTCAGGTTACACCTACTGTTCTTTCCTTGCTCTTTGCTTTTCACAAACCTCCCTAAGTGCTCCATGGCTTGCTGTCCTTGCACTGCCATCCACTGTTATTTTTATCATCTGTAATGTTATGATCCTGGGTAAATGAGTAATGACAGTTATAGAAGTTTCTTGGTTATATATTGTTAACAACCAAAACCAGGTTTTGTGACATCCACCTGTCACAACAGGATTTTTCCAGCAAAGAGTCCAAGCTTATTCATAAATGACCAAAAGAAGCTCTGAATAGGAGATGGACAAAATGGCAAAGTGAATGCCTAAGAAGGAAGCTTTGCATGACACAGAAAAGCAACTAAAATTGAAAGATAGTTTTAAGGGGGAAAATTATTTAAATGGTGTAACAGGTACAAATCTCTTTTAGAATTGTAAACAACAGCATTGGACTGTTTGAAGACTTTGTTTTTTTTTGACAGTGGATTGTCCTTTGAATTTGTGAAATTTCATTTGCAAAGTAAAAGAGATGATTCTTTAGAGAAACAAAATGCATCGTTATTCTCTACTTCAAAGCAGATGATATATATGTGTTCTCCATCAAATGACAACTTTAATCTATGAGGCAACCAACCAAGCAAAAGGTTTTACTACACTATGGACAAGTGTCTATGGACAAGATAAGTAGAGAAAATTAAAAATAATGGTCTCTTCCCTCCAGTAATTTACAATAGACTCAAAAAACTTTTCCTGTGCCAAACCAATGCACAAATAATCCACTGAATTATATGAACTATACATACTATAATAGATGTATGGGAATAGATAAGCACAATTCCATTAATATATCCAATTTTTACTAAATAGTTGTCAACTGGATGAATGAACTAATGAATAAATGAATAGATTATGGTGACTGGGTTCAGTCTCGAGGGATGGGTAGGCTCTAATGAACTAGAGCTAACAGAGGAGTGTATTCCATGTGCATGAATTTACCAGAGCTGGGCCATTGGCAGGAATGGGAATGGGTGAGGAGACTGTGTTAGAAGTAGCCAATGTTATTAGAAACAAGCTCAAATGGAGAAAATGTTCAGAGGGCATGAAGAACACACATACATCTCTTGTAATTATTTGTTTACTCCCTAGAAAAGAAATCCGGAGTACAAATTTATGTTATATAGTAAGATTTAAATTATTCCAGGGTAATAGTTTCCCAAGCTGGAGGATAGGAGTACCCAGAATAAAGTAGCAGGAAAAATAATAGGACTATGATTGGCAACCTCAGTCCTATTTTGTTCTATATTAATTTTTACCCATTCACCTTTCTGATCCCACAGTCTCTCCCTTCACTCCTTTTCCCTCTCTTTACTCCCTTTAGTCTCATAAGCTTTGATCTCTTTGGGTTATTTCATGGTTCTCCTCCAAGTTTGTCTTTGAACTCCAGATTCTTAACCACCATCTACCTTATCTGCTGAGATTTTCTGTTCTCATTCTTTTCTGATCTGCAGACCCTTCACCCATTTATGGCCAAAATGTGTAGCTTTAAGAGTTCTACTCTGCAACAGTCATGCAGAATGCTAGCTAGGAAACAGGAAAGTATTCCACCATTTGGGGGCACCCTGAGTTGTAGGTTTCTTGTTTCTTTGCTTCTGCCATTATAATGTAGTCCTAAAGTGCTATTTGACCTAGACATCGCTGGTGACAGCCTAGGAGATATCTAGATACCCATGATTTTCCAAAGTCACATAGTAGGGAAAGAAAACAAAAAGAAAAAAAGAAAAAAACAAAGGAAAGAAAAGGAAAGCCAGAAAGGGAAAGAGATACTTCGGTTATGTGTATCTTCATTAGCCTCATCCATGGTTTACCTAATAATCCATTATCCATCCACTCAGAACCTATTTACATTTCTAATCTTTGTACTCTTGGATATAACAAGTGTCTTCAATTCACTTATTGGTAAAGTAAAGCTCTGTGGTGCTATAGAAAATGAATAGAACTTAGGAGTCAAAACACCCATGCTTGAAACTTGACCTTCCACTATTTTAGGAACTTAGGAAAGCCATTCAAATTACCTTATCCTCTGAGTCCTCATCTGTAAACCTGTTAGAAAAAAAAAAAAAATCCTACACTTCTACCTCATACAGAATTGTAA
Source organism: Leptonychotes weddellii (assembly GCF_054177405.1). NCBI lineage: Eukaryota > Metazoa > Chordata > Mammalia > Carnivora > Phocidae > Leptonychotes > Leptonychotes weddellii. The sequence continues at coordinate 135,862,774 of NC_138369.1, read as the reverse complement.
TATCAAATGAGATAAGGGAAAATTCTTAGAACATTCAAAAAATTTTGTGAGAACATTTGTGTTTAAGTTTTGATAGTTGTTACCTAATTTGCAGTCTATCATCATTGGCTTCTTTAAATATTTTATAGATTTTTGTCTCTATTTTGTTTTGAGATGCAATGGCCAAACAGACTTCAATGCCCAGCAATGAGCTTGATACATACTAGGCACACAATCAGAACTGTTTGACAAATGAACTAAATATCCTGCATTATGATACATCATTTAATTCAAGATTAATGTTTCTGTGTTATTTTCAATTCCCTTCTTGATTTGTCAATACACTCAAGGGTTACTTCAAAGAATGGTCTATGAAATGTATCTTTTATGATACTAACGGATAACCAGATTTATTTTTCTATAAGCATGGCTTTTATTATTTTTTCCTAAGTGAATTACCTTTCATTGCCCACACTGAATATCATCTACCACTTTTCTGCCCACTCATGCAGGCTGGCAAGATTTCCCTGTAGTTTATCTCCATCTGCTTGGCATTTCACTACCTGGAAGAGCTCAGTGTCATCTGCAAACTTGGATAATTCACCATGCATTCCTTCTTCCAAATCATTTACGAAAATGTTAAATAAGACAGGTTCCAGGGCCAATCCCTAAGAAACCAAACTGTTTTTTACTTCTCCATTCGGAAGAGCTCTCATTTATCTCTACATTATGTTTTTCTTTCCCCTTGTTAAAATAAGCTTTGTATAATCACCATATATTGATGTATGTATGTGTTTCTTATGGGTAATAAACCTACTTGAAGTTTGGGGATACAAAATTATCCAAAATGTATCTCTTCCATAAAACTCTTAGGGACTAGCCAACTTGAAAAGTAAAGAGGAAGCTAAACAGATAGGACTCTGGACGCTTCGGACTCCACTTGAAAAAAAAAAAAAAAAGCATCTTTGTTTTTATCTCCTTTATATGGCAAGACATCGATTTGTGAACAAAAAGAAAAATCTTTAAAAAGAAAAAAATTATAGCTTTAAAAAGAAATGACCAGTCCAGAGAAAAAGCTTTAGAGTCAGGATCCCAAGACTTGTACTTTGCCTTGTACTCTGGTATGTACCACCACTGTACCCTTAGATGAGTAACTTAACGTTACTGAAATTCTGGTTCCTAAACCATGAAGCAAGGAAAATAAACTCTAACTTGTCCCTCTTGCATACGATGTGAGGATGAAGTAATACAATGTATTGTGAAGGGAATTACAGGCATTCATGAAGAAGGGAGGTTTTCCAGATGGACACAGTAGAAGGTGCAAGGGTACCTGCATTTTTAGAGGTAGTGTAGTTCAGATATTCAAGAACATGAGCTGGAAAGAGGAACTAAACATGTCAGGAGGCAGATGAGGTCATGAGAAAGTGAACATAACCAGGAACTTTGTCTCTAAGATGAAATACGAGAGAAAAATGGCAGAATAAAAGAAATGGGAGGAGATTATGGTCTGGGGGGAATAATGGAGAGGAAGATTTCTGAGCAAGACACCTAAGAGTGGGTGGCTGTATTGAAGTCGAAGTCAAGGATGCAAGATGGAAGAAATCAAGGGCTTGTGAACTAGTACATTATAAAGCTTGTCCAGTGTTCGCTTCGGCAGCACATATACTATAAAGCTTGTCCAAAAATGCATTTATCTCCTCAGTGGAGGTAGGGAACAAAATAGTGACGTTGGTCCCAACATCTTCAAAAGTTGGGAGAGAGCCCTTAGGAGAGTCATGGATGGCAGTGCTGAAGAGGGTACAAAGTAACATTTTCAGAGGCAAAGAACCTCAAAGGAAGACCTCAAACAGGAGGATGGAATCAGCCATCTGAGCCAGAAGATCATCCATCCCACGCCATCCATGGTTCATGGACTCCTATGTAAGGGGGGACAGGGCAAGTTTTGTATTCAAAGGAGTGCCTAGATTCAAGCATGGAGATTCAGATATAAAAACATTGTTAAAAAGCTGACCACACAGGGCGCCTGGGTGGCTCAGTTGGTTAAGCGACTGCCTTCGGCTCAGGTCATGATCCTGGAGTCCCGGGATCGAGTCCCGCATCGGGCTCCCTGCTCGGCAGGGAGTCTGCTTCTCCCTCTGACCCTCCTCCCTCTCATGCTCTCTGTCTCAAATAAATAAATAAAATCTTAAAAAAAAAAAAAAAGCTGACCGCACAGGAGATTTTGTTTAGAAAAACACAAGGTTTTCTGCCTAAGCAGACAAGTTAGGAGGAGTTTCAGTGAGGCGGTGCAGAGAGCTATGTAAAGACAAAGTAAAGGGGAGAAGATATGGGATGAAAAAGGACTCTGACCAAGATTTCAGGGGTTAAAAACAGGTTTTGGTGTAGGAAAAAAATCTTACTTCTGGCAAAGGGTTTTTGATTGTGGCACAGAATAAGGACCCTAGATACCATCTGCCCTGGTCTCAGAAAGTAGAGCCAGTTGCTTCAAAGTTTAAAAAGGGCCCTATTGTTCTAGAAAAAAGGGGTCAACATCTAACCCAGATATATCAAATGCTGTCGGACAATATTGGTGTCTAGTTCAGAGATACCCAATATAAGTGATCCACACATTCTAATTTATTCAAAGAAATCCAAATCACCCCCAATTTTTTGGTTATCCTATATACCAGGATACCAGTATCCCTATAAACTCAGCTTTATAGCTTTGTTCTAAGGTTGTAATAAAATCCCTTTTAGTTTTTGAAGACAGAAGCTTGCATTTTAAGTTTCGATAGATATTTTCAAATTTTTTTTAAAGATTTTTACTTATTTATTTGACAGCGAAAGAGGGAATACAAGCAGGGGGAGTGGGAGAGGGAGAAGCAGGCTTCCCACCGAGAAGGGAGCCTGACATGGGGCTTGATCCCAGTACCCTGGGACCATGGCCTGAGCCAAAGGCAGACGCTTAATGACTGAGCCACCCAGGCACCCTTCAAATTGTCTTTTAAAACTTCTGAATGTCTATCCCTATCCCCATTTCCCAACACCTCACAGGTTTCACCCAGAACAAAGGGTTCTACAAATAATTGCTATTTCCCACATTATTTTATAAGCAAGTGTTGACACACCCTGAAAATACATCTAGGACATTTAAAGCTTCTTAAAACAGGAAACATAGTTCAATTTAAATGTTATCTATCTAAAATTCTATTTACAGTGAATATTAAAGAAAAAAACCCACCCTCCTAGTATATTTAGAAATAACCCAAGCTCAGGATGCCTGGGTGGCACAGTCAGTTAAGCATCGGACTCTGGATTTTGGCTCAGGTCATGATCCCGGGGTCCTGGGATCAAGCCTCCCCCCACCAAAATTGGGCTCTGTGCTCAGCGGGGAGTCTGCTTGAGAATTCTCTTTCTTCCTCTCCCTCCACTCACACTTTCTCTCTCTCAAATAAATAATCTTCAAAAAAAGAAAGAAAAGACAAGACATAACCCAGTTCTACAAACTTAAGTGGTAGAGGCTGATTCATCCCAACCAATCAGTAAACTTAATAAAAGTGAAACATAAATGTGGATTGAAGCTGATAAGGCAGTATGTGGCAAATGGTAACAGACACTATTAGTGACCTGCCCAGTATCCATTCCCTTTTCCTCCTAACAAAACCTTCATTATGCTCAGGAAAGCTATTGGCCTGCCAAGGTGAGATCTCCTTTCCAACTCCCTTGTGTGACCATACGACATCGTGCTAGGCACAGAGAAGGAAACATATCTGCCGTGGACTCCAGAGAGGGTTCTGCTGATAAAAGGGATAGAAACCATTTCCACAGACATGTCCCACCATACTCCCTTCCTCCACCACTGCTTTCATCTGCTTTGAATGCGAACACGATGCCTGAAAACACCATAGCCATTTTTGTAAACTTGAAGACAAACAGCATGAAGGCAAGGCTACGAGAACTGCAGAGAGGTTAGCCTCAGTATTTTCCAGCACAGAATACCTGCTATCTAACTTAAAAATATACAGCCCCTATTTGCTTTTAGGTTCTGTATTGTTTTGTGCTTGAAGCTGAAGACATCCCTAACCACCCGTATATTACATTAACAATGTAGATACAGTAAAGGTATTTTTAAAATAAGTTGAATTCCAATGAACTCATAAAAAAGGTTTGAGTGAAGGAGGTGGATTATCATTTTGAGGCGATTGTTTATAGCCTTTGGTTGGACAGCAATATGATCAAGAGAAAAGAGACTGAATTTTGGAATCTGACACACTTGAATTAACAATTCATTTCTGCCATGGGATGGGGGGGGAGGTTGGCTTTCTCATGTATAACTTAAATATAATCATAGGAGTCTTACAGGCTTGTTCTGAAGATTGTATGATTCTGTCTGGTGATCACATGGTAGGTAATCAATATATGTTGATTCTTTTCTTCCATTCAAAATTGATAATTTCTGTGGAAAAAGCAGCCTTGGTCAACTTCCCATGAGACAGTACCATTTCACATTCTTCACCGTTTTTATGGCAAAGAGGAAGATACAAGAAAATAAGCTGATAGAGGACTTTTTAAAATCTAAACTATATATTTCAGGGTGTGGCATGGGGACAACACTGATTCAAGCATTCTAGAGCTACAACCCCATAAAGTGAAAACTGATGCTCATCATGGACCATGAGATACTGCAAGATCCTGGCCAAAGGATTAAACTAGGTGTGCTCTAGTGTACACACCAATGCAGGAAATGTAAGAAAAAAAATTCAACAGCAATGGTTAACTCTTTACTACCTAGAACTCCAAAAGAAAGAATGTTAACTAAGATTACTTTAAGGATGATAACATGGATTTTTTTTTTTTTAAGTGAAGAGATATGATCATTCACACTGCAAAAGGATAAACTCTACAGTTATTTAAGATTGGCAGTTCTAGTTCATTTAAAATAAAAGTATTTTCTGGTTGCTTTGCAATTAAGAGCCATGTTGGTAGTATGTATTTATTTGATTAGATTTAGCAAAATGTAATTGGGAAAAAAAAATCAGCAATCAATCCATTAAAATATTTCTTAAAGTGTGTCCTAAGAAACATCAGTCCCTCAAGATGGTTTGGAAAATTTTCTTATGGTTTAGTAAGTTTGGGAAATATTGTATAATACATGGTCCTATTGGGGATCTAAGTAATACATTATTATAGGCTTTAAGATTCCTCACCTCTAAGAAGACTAACATTTAGCTTAGCCCAAAGCACAGAACTGTTCCAAATGTCTTTGACCATGAAAACTGTTCTCCTAGTAATACCTATTAACCTCCTACACAAAGAGAGTTGTTTGAAACACACTTCAGAAATTGCTCATGTCTGGTATACAGTGAGGTGTCCATATAATTATAGTGATACCTATAAAAGCAGAGTAATGTGAAACATATTCTGCTGTTCAGTCTGTCCACACAGTCAGATGGATAATTAAGCTGAGATAGATGGCTCACATACAACCAGATAAAAAGGAAAGAGACTCGTTTTGGAATGTTCTTTCAGCCCTAGGTTTTTACACTCTATTGATTTTACTATGTTACTTGGGGAAAAGTATTAGCATACATATATAGGTATATACATACGCATTAACAGTTTAGAGGTCTAGAAAATAGTCAATGCTATACTAGTTCAAGTATCTTCGAGAACCTTCTCTCTGCTAGGCATTCTGTTGATGAGAGAATAGAACATATGGCTTTGGTGTTTCAGAGTCCAGTGTCAAAGAGGAGGGTGGTGAGAAACAATTTCTCAAACAACATGCTTCTCCTGAAACCTAACAACCTCTCAAATGAATAAAGAAAACCAAGATGGAAACTTTAACATAATCTGAAGTGATTGGGTGTGATTTCAATTATTCTTTGAAGGTTACATGTCATCTGATATTTTGCAGAGAAAGGTATGGTAATGGAAGAGGATATATATACATATATAGATAGATACATAGATACTACTCAAATGGCTAATTGCTAATTAATTTTGGTGGGAAAACCAGCTATAACATTGTTCAACATAAGATTTTTATTTTATTATTTTATATTATGTAATAATTATATGTGGATTTTCTACTATAGGCCAAAAACGCAAGTAAGAATTTAAGGAAAAGATTATTATCTCATGGGAGTTCGTAATCTAATTAGGAAAACAAGATATGTATCCATAAAACAGGTAACAACACAAGGGAGCTATGATTAAGTGCCATGATAAATGATGGGTGATAAAGATAGCAGGTGCTATAAGAGGATTAGGGAAAAAGAAATCAGGTTTCACTATTTTCATGGATATAAAACATCCTAAATTATAAAAGCAACCTGATTTAAGTGGATTTAACTTGTCATTTTGATTTTGCATGTTTAAGGTTTTATAGAATTGGGACTTCTCACCAGATAGCCAAATAGAGAATAGAACATACAGTTCTGTCCCTGCCATCTGCCAGTTACTCCTGCTGCAAACAGGAGACTCTGTGTGTGTGTGTGCGTGTGTGTATGCGCGCACACACATTTATGTATATATACATACATACATATACTGTCTGATTTGAATTTCTGTGAATGCTACCCAATTTGTATTTGCAACAGGGCTGAATATTGTGAGATTCTCAAATGCAAGAAACTGTGAAAATACCTGGTCTCATTATCTAAACTTCCAGTCTGAGGTTTAGCCATCCCTGAACAATCATGACCCAGTGCTGAAAGTAAAGATGTATCTACATAAGCACAAATTGTAACAACAACACTTTGCATTTCTGAAACATCTCCTATTGAAATAGCTCATTCTCAGCACTGTTTACAAGCATTAATTTAACCTCACAAGAGAAAGATAATTTGCAAGGAATAGGTTAACTGTCTGGTTGGAGATAGCATAGTTCCTAAAGTCAGTATCAAGCACAGCCTTCCTCACTGCAACCCAGGGACTTGGCACAACCAAAAACTACTTGAATTCCTTTTAAAATTTTACTTTCATATACTGTCACATGATCATAATAAATTATAAAATATCATCAGTATAGATACAGAAAAATAATCCACAAAGTCCTTTCTTATGTGACTGTCTTTGCTGTTACTATAATTCACAATCTTTCCCAGGCCTGGCAAAGTTTTTGTGTGTGTGTGTGTGTGTGGATCTGCTGACAGGAAAACCATTACACAGAAGAGAATAATATCAGATGGGGGGGGAGGTTCAGTCATAGGAGGAAAACAAAACTGAAGAAGGTCTGAAACCACACAGGTAAACTTGATTAAAATTTGTCCTCTAGCTTGTTAATGAAAGTAGTGATCATCAGCATATGGTAGATTAGAATAACAACAACAGAGGTGGGTCAGAAAAAAATTTGGTAACACTTTTCCTCGCCGGTGCCCCTGCTGGAAGTCAAGGGAATTAAAAATCAGAAAGTCCTGAAGCCCACAGAGAAGTGTAGTTCTGCGGAAGGCACCAGCAAAGAAGGACTCTGACAATTATCCTCAGAGCTTGGAAAACTTCATTATTCACTTTTGTTCAATTACATAAATAGTTCAGCATTTGCCATAATCAAGGTGTATACTAGGTGTAGAGGCAGGTCCTCAAAAAAGACAAATAAAGCAAAATAAATTAAAAAAAAAGTAAAAACAGTAAAAAATAAAAACAAAGAACAACGAGAATATGAATATATTCATTCATTCAATATATCTGGAGCATCTACAATAGGCGTGGCCAGAAATTCTTATAAGTGGTGACGCTTTGGAGGTACCCTGGGGAAATCTGGAATTTAGCTATGGTAGTTTTTGGTTGTTCCAAATAACTGGCAGAACTCCTAGGATTAACTCATCAGTATCCAGAGACACCTGACGTCCTGCAATATTCAGGACAGTCTGATCAAAGAATAACTGTCCCAATCCTGCATGACTGTCAAATATCTCATTGCAAGTTCACATAGGTGAGAAGTTGTTTTATAATTCTTTGAGGTTAGAACCTATCTCCATATTGTATTCATTGTACAAAGAGTGATTTACATTTTTAATAGATATTGAATTCTCAGTACAAATATATTAAAGAAATATTTCACACTATTTGGTTGAGAACTTACCAATATATCATCACAATTTTGGAAAATCACATCATTGATGACTACGCCATGGCACTGGAGTCAACAAAACAATGTGCTGTGTGTGCCACAGTCAAGTGACGCCATGCATACATATATGCATCTGCCCACTTTATCTCCTCAGAAAGTCATGTCTAAGCATTTATATACTGAAATATGGCATTTTATTATAATTACTTTTCCTTTAAATCTTCCATTATAGCTAATCATTACCTGACTTTTTAAAAATTATGTGTGTAGGTAGGTTATGTTATTAATTTCAACTCAGAATAAAGGTATATTACATATTAGTTGTTATAAATAATACCACATATTTGTTTTAGGGGCACCTGGGTGGCTCAGTTGGTTAAGCAACTGCCCTCGGCTCAGGTCATGATCCTGGAGTCCTGGGATCGAGTCCCGCATCGGGGTCCCTGCTAAGCAGGGAGTCTGCTTCTCCCTCTGACCCTCCCCCCTCTCATGCTCTATCTCATTGTCTCTCAAATAAATAAATAAAATCTTTAAAAATAAATAATACCACATATTTGTTTTAAATAGTACTGTGTATTGTTATAAATAACCTTGCATATTAAAAAGAAAGGAAGCCTGTGCTATACACTAGTGATGGGGGTGGAGGGAGGAGGATCTTTGTATTCACAATGTCAACCAGTCGGGTTTAAGAAACAGGTGTGAAGCAATAAGTATGTAGATAATGTAAAATCACTAACAGTCCTAAGTGTTACAAAGGAAAGAAACACCATGAATGAAAGGGAATAGCAGATAACAGAATTTGAATGGTACAGGGGCAGGGAATGCTTTACCAAAAAGAAAGACCTACAAGATGTCTAAGGAGTTATCAAATGGAGAGGGGTACATGTGGAGTGGAGGGCAGAGCATGTACAAATACATATAACCACAATGCAGAGGAGAAGAAAGGAGTTAAGCCAGGGTGAAGGATCAGGACAAACACATAGGAAGAAACAGCTTTTCCATATCCTCCATTTTTCTGTGTAGAATTTCTCCACCTTGTTTAAGTGCATTTTTCTTTAAAAGGGATTCAGATCTCTGCTCAGAATCTAGTTAATGGACCCCAAATTTCTCCGGAGAAGGAAAAAATATAAAGCGTCACTAGAGTGTATGTACCCTGTTTAAATGCCTTGAGATAGATTAAAGTATTCCAATATTTTCTCTGGGTGAATGCCATCTGAATTGACAAATTGGGATTTCCACTCTGTACTCCACATTTAGCATGGTATTGCCTAAATGTTGAAGCAAATGGCTTCTTGCCTAAGGGTCTGAAAATAACAAAGCCAAGCAATACGCACCCAGGGCTCCCTCCGGATCACTCAATCAAAGAAAATATTAAGTAGCACTGTTTTCACAACTACCATTGTGGGGACACTTCAGTGTTGAGAAGGAGGCTAATTCCTACTCTCATAATGCAATACGGTGGAGAAAATGCACTGAAGAGGATTTGTCTGATAAACTACAAATATACAGTAGGTGACTCCAATCACACACCACAAGGCTTCTTTATAAGAAGTGTTTACAAAAAAGAAACCATCGACTTTTTGAGGCCAGTAATCTCCCCCTTTTGCAATCTCTCACCCACTTGGGGTAAAGGCATGGGGAAAGTACAGTCAAATGAAAATTTGGCTGTGAATCTCCTCCAACTGTGAAGTGATTCAGAAAAACTGGGGGAAGGGCAAATGCCCAAAGTCTCCTCTGATAGCTTCTCTCCCCCCACCTCCACTGCTTATTTTCTACTTTTATTTTTTAAAAACCAGAAGGACATGCATCCTTATGGGAGTCTGGGTTGGAAAGAATCTTTAGGAAAAGATGTGACTGGCTAGGACACATCTGACACATAGGCTAATGGGGATGTGGGTGGGGAGGCTATCTCCCATTCACCCACTCCCCACAGCCTTTGCTGCCACACTACTACTCTTCCTTCATCAGCCAGTTGATCACAACCCTTTTCTCCTAATAGGTTGGAAAACAAGAATTAGGACCTTGACCTATTTTTCTGGAAAGGTTAAAAAGCTTTGCTTCAAAAATTAATCTTATGAGACATGGAATTGCTATCACACTTTTCAACTTAGAAGCTTCATGGTTGACTTTAAAAAAAAAAAATGGTTTTGAGTTGTATATGATACAGATCTCAGAAAATCCTTAACTTGACTGAAATTCCAGTCAAGTGGAAATGTGTTTTTGAAAGCAAGAATAAAAACTAAAATCCTTCTGTTTCAAAAGAACCTCCATAAGATAGGTATAGATATTTTCAGAAACAATGTTGCCTTGTATTTAATATTTGTGAAGTGAGAAGCATAAATTCCAAAACTCTAGTCTATAATCTCAACATGGGATCTAGCCATATCAATAAAATAGCACACAGACATCTGCAGATGGGGAGGGAAAGGATTAATTACACTAAATGAGAGGTTCTATGATCCTCTTTAAATTGAATGTAAAAATAGGTGTATGAATCTATGTGTGATATGTCAGGGTCAGCCTACAGCTGCTTAGAAAGCCTCTGGACTGGAAAGCTTCTATTCTCTACCTTGATACTATTTAAATCCTAGGTCACAATGTGCTGAGACTCTTAGTTGAAAATTCTACATTTAGATTCTAGATATTAGATCTGGTGACTTGGATGGTAGGATGCCCATTTGAGGATTAAGATGCAGATTATATATTTCATTGGTTGATAAAGAATAAAAGCCTCCAGTGAAGAGAATCCATGCTTCATGGTAACACTCATGCTGGCCTCATAACGGCTGACCTAGAGTATTTCTTTGGTAGGAGTACAGCAGAAAATGAGGCATCTATCTGCTTTGCCTCCTGATGTATCCTTTGCCTCATATGAATCGGTTACAACTAAAACCTTATTAACCACCATAAGTAAGAGTCCAAATGTTTCATATCTGCTGTTCCATGGACCTGTAGAAGTTTGGTCTCTCACATTGCAAATGCACATTATTCTAGAGTCCTAATAATATTCACATTATTGGGGAGAAGGTCATCACCCCAAGAGAGGTTAAAATAAAATGCTCTATAAAATGCAGCCTCACTTGACCATTCCATTTCAAGCTTTAGATTAGAAGCCTCCTCGTTAACACTGGCAAAATAAATGTAGATCTCTGTTCCCACATATTTTAATTTTATATTCCACCAGTCACATAATCATGACCATGCACTCATACAAACACCTGGTCAACCTAAAAATTCAAAGTGGACCCCCATGTCCAAGGCCCATCAATACAATTGACGACATTCTTTGAGAGGCTCTGTTAATTCACATTTCTCGACCTTGTTCTTCGTTTGATGATCCTAGGAACTTTCTGCACTAGCTCCAGGCACTTATATCTGACTTGCCTCCAATGCAAGCATATCCTTAAGGCTAAATAAAATTGAAAACCAGCTGCTTAAAATTTTCCAAAATGTCATAAAAATGCCTATACAATTTATTTCTTAAAACGAGTATGTTAAAACCCATTGTTAATGTTTACCAAAGAAATCTATCAAAGCACCATCTCTTCGGTCACATTATACTCTGAATTTTAATACAAAGCCCACAAATTTGCCTGAGATGGACATATTTTTACAATTTTCAAACTGATCTGATACTTAGGAGAGACGTTAATAATGCTTAAAGACCCCTCCCACAAGGATTAACTTTCTGGCATCCAGACAATGATGAAATATGGCTTTAAAGTAAAAATCTTACCCACCACCTCAAATTTGCAGAAATCACTATTGAGATCAGGGTCAAAAGGCTAAAATTGCTTTATCTGCTGGGATGCTTGGACAAGACAATGTAACACCTACTAATATTAGCATTCCAAGATGTTTCTTCTTCAGTATTTAGTATTTTCAAAAGGAGAGAAAAATTAAGTTTCTGAGTTCCTTACTAAAACTGACATACATGCAGTTGTTAGCTAATGTATTCTTAATAAGATATTGTAAAAAAAAAAAAAAAATCAGTTAACCCTTCTGGGACAACAAAACACATTTGATTACTTTATGATAGAAACAAGTAAGAAAAATAACTATTAAAACCAGATTTATCAATTCCTAAGTACCATAGACTTCTATAGAGTGTCCGTTTCTAGTTTCTAAGAATAACAGGGCTTGTTGTCATGGAATTGATGGAGCCTATCTAGGGACCAATTTTATTCAATATTTTCAGTGATCATCCTGGGAAATCAAGAAAGAACCTTGAAGAAGTTATTAAATACATTCTGATGTCCTGAAATACTATCCCTGTTCAACAGATGGTAAATGTGTTCGAAGGTCCTAGTTGCAGTCATTCAGGAATTGCTGTATGCCAATCATTCTGCTCCAAGAGCAACCACACTGTTAAGATAGGCAGGAGATCATGGGCCTCAGCTCAGCCTGCACAATCATCTGGACTGACAGTCAGACTAGAGGCACTTAGGTCTGTAGGAAATCTAGCAAAAGAAAAACTTTGTGAGGGGCCCATACTGAAAACAATCCTGAATTCAGCTTCAGTCTAAATGACAGCATTATATTAGAAAACCAAATAAAGTATGCATACTTCATTAAAAGGATGCAACTATTAGTTTACACATATGCAGCAGGGCAACAATTTACAATTTTCCCCACAGCAATGCTACCCTAACTCTATAACAAGTAGAACACATCTTGCTTCTCGAACATTTGTCAGCATTGTTTCTCAAAGAATTAAGATCAATATTAATGAGTTCCCAGCACAGAAATTCCAAAAGCATCAAAGCGCTTACTCCTGAACTTCAGCTCAGCCTCTGAACAAAGGCAGAGGAAAACCTGCAGGCAAATGCTCCATAGTTTTTGTGTCCTTTGTGGCAGGAAGAGCAAACAGTCGCCACGTGAAGATGGAAAATATGCAAAGCAAGAATAAAACTGAGTAACCTGGCTCTTGGGGGGAAAAGAAGGAACAAAGATTCACTCCTTTATAAACAGTGAATTCTGGTGGGCTTTTTGCTTATTTAGCTAAGGCAGGATGTAGGACATGAAAGACAAATGAAGCAAGGACAAATGATCTATTCATCTACTCTTCTTTGCTACTTTTCCATGCCATCCTCCACACTGCAACACTGGAGAAAGGTGCTGTGGGGAAGGGCCTTCTTATAAAACAGAGGATCTTAGGATTTAAGTGATTTGGTGAGAGACCACACCTGGAGAATGGTTTATCAAAGGACATGTTCTTTGAAGTCAACACTTACACATGCTCCTCTGCTCCCACCATGCCATGCTTCCTCTCGATAGCATTGGTGATAGCAACAATTCTTGTGGGCATTCATCACCGGCAGATAAAGCAAGTGTTAAAGTCTGGAACACAGGGCGCCTGGGTGGCTCAGTTGGTTAAGCGACTGCCTTCGGCTCAGGTCATGATCCTGGAGTCCCGGGATCGAGTCCCGCATCGGGCTCCCTGCTCGGCGGGGGGTCTGCTTCTCCCTCTGACCCTCCCCCCTCTCATGTGCTTGCTCTCTCTCATTCGCTCTC
>NC_138369.1:135834803-135848731 GCF_054177405.1 Leptonychotes weddellii | reverse complement strand
GCAGAGTCACCACCAGCACAGGTATGCTGAATAACCTAGTACACAAAAGCCATGAATGAAAATCTAGAAAGTCTGAAGACCTTTTGGAACCCTCATTAGATAACGATAACATGTGTGGGAAATCTTGGAAAGAGGAACAGATAATCCTTATTTCTTTACAAAATTATTCCCATATGAATGCCATTTTTTATCCCGAAGCAGCATACCATAATGGTTAAGCAGGTAGTCTGGCTCCAGAGTGAACACAAGTTCAAAACCCAGCTCTGCTACTTTTGAGCTGTGTGACATGAGGCAACTTATACTTCTCTATCCCCCACTTTCTTCACCTATAATATGCAAATAACAGTATTTAGTTAGGTTTAAACCACTATTTACTACTACTACTGCAACAACAACAACATGATGAAACCCCACTTTCCGAGTCTTTCATGACTTTCAGTTATCATGAAGCCTCTGTTCCAATCTGTTATTCCATTCCCAGAAACTGTATTCCAAGTAGACTGGTCCTGTATTATTAGAATTCTGCGCTGATTTGAAGAGGTCACTGCCGTGAGACCATTCCTAACCTTTTTCTCACATGGGGATGAAGAGTGAATTTCTAAATAGAAATCAAAGAGGATATATTTTTTTAAATGGCACTATCTCCTTTCATCTATGAAAAGACAAATTCTGAGCTCTCATTGTGTGTCAGCCATCATTTTTGAAATATCCCACTGAATTACTATGTTCTAGAAGGGAGGCCTGATGCTCTGTAATGGGACTTCTAGAGGGGCCTATTTGCATGAGTAACTGAGAAGTTATATAACAAGAAATTTGCCACTAAGAGAAGATTCAGATTGCAAAAACTGAGTTAACCTAAATATAAGAATTAGGATTTGGGAGGCAGCATTGTTGGCGGGGGGGGGGGAAATCTAGGATTCTGATGATGAATGAAATCCTTTTCAACCCAGCTCCCTAAACCCATACTAGAGTCTTCTGAGAAGTCAACTGAGAAATCGGTGGCAGTTTGGGGAGGGGGTATTGTTGTTTTGTTGTTTTTTAAGCCATTTTATTGAAGTATAACTGATGTGCAAAAAAAACTGCACGTTTAATGCATAAACTGTGGTGAGTTTGGACATATGCATTCCACCTCTGCATCAGCACAATCAAGGTAATAAACATATCCATCCCCTCCAGGAGTTTTCTTGTGCCTCTTTAGGTCTTCTCATTTTATGGTAAGACACTTAACAAGAGATCTACCCTCTCAATACTTTTTTAGAAGCACTATATAGTATTGTTAACTACAGGCACTATGTTGTATAGAATAGCTCTAGAACTTACTCATCTTGCATAACTGAAACTCTGCACCTCCTGAAAAACAACTCCTATTTTGGGAAGGGAGCACTTTAATAAAGGAGTGAACTTTTCTGAAAAACTGAACACAGAATACTGAAAGACCAAGGCAGCATCTGGTCTAATCACAAAACATGGCTCAAATGGGAGTAGAAGGTATTCGGCTTTTTTCAACAAGGTGATACAATTTTGGAAGAGGTATGGGTCAAACATGAATGAACCAGAAGGAACCGTAGAGGCCTCAACAGGAGTAACTTGGAGACAATGGACAGGAACTAAGCATAGGAGAACAAATGATAGTGAGAAGGACTCTATATAGTAGGGAACATGCACAGAACAGGCTGTGTAACTTCCTCCCACCATGCTCACAAACCAATCACAAGCTCTGACTGAGTCCACGAACCAATCACAAACTCTGAGTCCAAAATAAGCCACAAAATCCTTAAGGCTATAGTTCTCCTTGAGTTGCAATGACCACTCTGGAATACTATATAAGATGAAATCAATAAAGCCATATCTGCTCTGGGGACCTCCTATTACACAGGAGAGGGATTTGAGGAAGATAAGAAATATCCTAAATCTGGGGATAGGACCAGAAAAAAATACTGTTTACTACTATTATGACTGCCCCTTGAAAAAGCCATAAAGGGGGGATAGATTTTATAAGACATTCATATTCTCACCTGCTCACGCCTTTTGTGAACAGCCATACACACTGAAGGAAGTTTCACTGGAATCACTACAGAAGTCAGTGGCAATGGGACTAGGTTTTCCTGTGGATAACTGTATTGCCCTCATAGGATTTAAAGATTTTATGTATTTATTTGACAGAGAGAGGAAAGAGATAGAACACAAGTAGAGGGAGAAGCAGGCAGAGGGAGAGGGAGAAGCAGACTCCCCGCGGAGCAGGGAGCCCGACGTGGGGCTCGATCCCAGGACCCTCGGACCATGACCTGAGCTGAAGGCAGACGCTCAACCGACTGAGCCACCCAGGCGTCCTGCCCTCATAGGATTTAGATGCCACTGTTCAGTGATAACATTAAGTCCACCTCAGCATCCAGTTAGTTCTTTGAAATTACTATGTATTAGAAATTAAAATTTACCTCACCTTCAATGTATATAAGCATTACAGAAAGGACATAGACAAAAACTTAGCTGTATCTGAAATGCACTAAATAAAAAAATAAAAAACAGCATTGGAAAACACTGGTTAAAATCTCCAATCCCTTCTCACAGGATGAAATGGAGTCCAAGGGATGTTAACCAACTTTCCTAAGTAAAACGCGTGGTAGAGTAGAAGCTGGAAGTTTGATATTCAGTTTCTCCCTAATACCATACTGACCTGTGAGTTAGTGAAAGGATCTTAAAGGCCACTGTCACCACAGGTAGGGAATCAATTGCTAGGAGCCCAGGTAGGGTTCTGCAGCAATCCCTTAGAACGGAAGAGAATAGTAGTTCCAGAAGGAGTAGTGACAATGAGAATGTAGAGAATCAGACCTTCTAAAAATATTCATGTGTGCTTGAGGAAGGAGAAGAACTAATGAACAGAAGATAACAGCATGTGAAATAAGTGACAAGATAAAGTATTCTAGGGTTAAAAACTTGAACATACTGACTTTATTAGATGTTTGTAGCTGAGAATTCTAAACCTAAATAATTAAAATGTTGCAACTGGGAGATACAGTAATCCACCTTATTATGACAATGAAATTTATTTGGGAAACAAAAACCAAAGCAGCTATTAACAATGAGGGTTTTTTTTTTTTTTTTGGATTTAATGCAGGAAGTGATAATAAGGAAAAACACAGGATTTAAAAAATGAGTGTGGGTGGGTGTGTTTGATAGGTCACATAACAGCTCCCTAGGACAGGTAGTTCTAGAATGAATAGGAAGGAAAAGGGTGGGGTGTGGGAGCAGGACTCTTATACAAAGCAGCTTCAGGAATCAGCTCAAGCTAAGCCACCTGTAACAAAACTCAACCCCACATCCTAGTGGTAGAGGGAAATCCCAAGAAAAATCACACCATTTCATTTCAGAAAAGGAAACAGGGACAAAATAGACATCATTAGGAAAGAAAAACTACAAAAAAAAAAAAATAATCCACAAGATGTCTTAAAAGCTGTTTAGAGACATTATAAAGCCTAGAGTAAACGTAGGTTCAGGAGAAGAAAAGAAAAGAGCTCGTAAAAGCCCTTTACTACCAACTGGTAAAGTACCAGAGATATTAAAGGCAGACGAACAACATAAATATATACAAAATATAAGTAGACTTAAGAAAAACAAGAAAGACTGCAAAATGTGGTACCTCAAGTTCAACTTAGGAATTATGGGAGTCCAAAAAAAGAAACTAAGGAACAGCATGAAAGGCTGTCTGCAGAATTTAATGTAAGTTTTCAAGTGTAGCAAAGGGAGGGGATCAGGTGGAGAATTATGCAAACCATCTGACCACAGCAATGAGCAAGTAGACCCAGGGTAATAAGGCAAAAACCAGGAAACTGGATCTTCTGCCTCAGTCTATCTCAAGGGTGTTACCTGTTTCACATTTTAAAAGGATGCTAGAGTGATGTGACCTTTGAAAACTAGTTGACAAAACAGATGTGGATGAGTCATCCTTGCTGGATGGCATCCATGTTTACATTCTAAAAGTAACTCAAAATTTGGAACCTTGAGATTGTAGATCAATGTAGATGGCTTTTAAACTGCCACATTCTAGACAAGTTGAGATTTGCCAAAAGATTTTTTTCCCCACAACCAGTCATCAAAGAGGAGTCGGGGGAACTCCCTTTCAGAATAAAGTGAATCCCAGTGAGAAGTATCAAACGACGGATGTTCTGTCCCCGCCAGAGAAGGCTCAGAGGAGAAGAGCGGGCACGGGCCTGGAGAGAGACAAGATCATGGCTTGCTATACTGTTGACTAGCATTTTATCTCACTTAAGTTATCGAACCTTCTAAGGTCTCGGTTTCTTCATCCTTAAAAGGAATAATCCCTAAACAAAAAATAAAATAAAGGTTATTTTCAAGGAGATTAACATGACCACGATGGTCAAGTACCAGCAGCAAACAGTATTTCTCGAGCTTTCGCTACAGTGCCAGGCACCAGAATGGATGTTTTACCTGCGATCCTCCCACTGCAGGTGCTCAATTCTCTGAGCTTGCTTTCTTCCCCACACAGTATTCTTGGGGCCCAGGTAAGTTCACGTAGGGGAAACCACACCGCATCCAGTGTAGTCATTGTGAGCATACAGGTACCTATGAAGAGATCTTAGTAACCAGCATGTATCACTGAACGAGCAACCAAAGAGAAAATATTAGAGAAAAACCAACATGGTTTCTGAAAAATGAAATGAACACTGGATTAATTTGCTAGTCCGGCTCCTAAGGCTGCTAAAAACTCCTATGTTCATGAAGTCAGAACAAAATTAATTGTGGATGGCATCGTGTAATATCTTCCTATTTTAAAAATAAAAGCACTCACCAAAAACTATATTCGATAGGGCACTGATTAATAAATAATGGTATGGGACACTATGCAACCATTAACGAAGATGTTGTAGGTGAATATTTAATAAAGAATAACATTTCATGATATGCTATTAAAAGAAAAGAGTAAATCACAAGGTATATGTAAACCATGATCCTAATTTTGTAATTTGAATATGTATGCCCGAGGTGGGAGGGAGTCTGCAATGGTATACAGAAATGAAAGCTAATAGAGGTATTCTAGTATGGAGCATATGATTAATTTTCCATTTTCTTCCTGTGCTTTTCTAGGTTTTCTCATTTTTCTACAACGAGCCCATTAATTTGTAATGAGAAACTTTTAAAAACGCAGATGATTCTTTAGGCCGTATCAGGGAAAACTGTAGCTTCACTCATTCTAAGAATATAAAAAAAGCTAGCTTTGCTTTGGAATGCAATGGGAAGTACTTCAAAGTTCCTTCAGTGTTGCCAAGGTTTATTTAACAATATTTTCTCACCATATATTATACAAGAACAGAACTAAACAGATGGTCTACATCGGAAACCCAGCAATCTAGGAAAAGCTATCCTCACTACCTACTCATCATATATTACATACTATATATTACACACACAAGTCCTTATTGCCTTATCAATAACACACATGCCTACGTCTTACATTGACCCCA
The DNA here is from genome assembly GCF_054177405.1 of Leptonychotes weddellii. Classification (NCBI taxonomy): domain Eukaryota; kingdom Metazoa; phylum Chordata; class Mammalia; order Carnivora; family Phocidae; genus Leptonychotes; species Leptonychotes weddellii. The sequence continues at coordinate 135,843,251 of NC_138369.1, read as the reverse complement.
TGTGTCAAAGTCATCCTACAGGACACACACACACACATCTATGTGTAGGTCTTCACAAAATGAAGTGAGAGATATTCACACTCATATGACCCTACTGACTTTAAAAATTAAATCCTTGCCTCACATATTTGTACATTTAACACAAGGAAAGCTAAAGAGCTTGGAATTTGCAGTAAACAAAAGCAAGGCTTGAATTTGACTCTGTATTATGTATGCAAATGGCATCTTGGCATCAGATTAGTCTTCCAGAAGCAACATTTCCCTTATGTCACTTCCTTCCTGGACCAATCAATGGCCCTTTATTTCTTTCAGGATCAAGTACAAATGGCTCAGCCTGGCATGCAAGGTTCACCCTGAGTCTTCAGGCTTCTTTGTCAATACTTTCCAACATGAACCCTTAACTCCACTCAGGCTGAAGTCCACACTATCACCCAAACACAGAACAAACATCCCTTGCCTGGTTCCTTGGTCTGTGTTCTTTGCCCCAGACGAAGTATCCTTCATCTTTCCCCTTACCCCTAATAAATCTTCCTATCCTTCAGTATACCCTGCACTTGAATAAGGCCATGTCAATGATACGTTCCCATCCTCTGGTTTCTCGGATTTTCTGAATCATTCTGTTTTAGACCTTATCCTATTTTGTGTATTCCTCTTTAGGAAATTATTTAATAATACCAGACTTCCAATAAATACATATTGAATTACACTCAAATGTCCAGTGGTATAGTTTTATATGTACCCCCCCCCCAAAAAAGAGCTAGGATTATGACTAGAGTGACTTATATATAAATAAATGGTGCTACCCCCAATTATAAAAGAGTTTGGTTCTTTTATTAATCTGGCCATAAAATGAGGTCAGCAAGACCCCCTCCTTGAAAAGACTTTATTGGAAACTCGTTTTTTTTTTTTTTTTTGGTTTTTTGTTTTGTTTTTTGTATGTATCTGAATGAAATAAAATGATGTTCTTTACAAATTGCATTTAATTCAGCTATCTTGCTAATTAAGACTATACTTCCCCCCAATCAGAATCAAATCATAAACTCTTGTCTAATTTTTTGAGCTCAAAGAGGCCTTCGAGAATATTTCCAGAATCTTGCCCAAGAGTAACTTGCCCAAGGTCACATAGATGTTTAGTCAACAAAATTTTTAATTCTATAAGTTATTCCCAGTTATGCCACTACTTAAGAGTAAAGCAGTGTAAGGGAAAGAACCTGGATTTGGGGACAGAAGCCCAGGCTTATAAATCAAGTCCAGTTGTTCTTGGTTTAAGCTTCTTTCCTCAACTGTAGAGTGGAAATGATAGCATATGACCTCCCAAGGTTGTTGGTAATAGGTGACAGGTAATATAGAAGCATGGCCATTTTCAATTGTCCGCTTTGTATCCTCGGCCTAAACTGCAACGATTTGTTTACACACTTGTGTGCCAGAGAACCTCACTCAGCCAAGCCCTCGGGATTCTGCCCTGAATCTCTCCACGCATGCACTCTCCCGGGCTACCACCTTAGCCCAAACCATTAGCTCTGAACTGGCATCTCCCCATGACTCTTTTCCTTTTCCCATACTGCAGCGGGAGTCCTCCTTTAAAAATTCACACCTCTGGGTGCCTGGGTAGCTCAGTCGGTTAAGCGTCTGCCTTCCGCTCAGGTCTTGATCCCAGAATCCTGGGATCGAGTCCCGCATCGGGCTCCCTGCTCAGGGGAGAACCTGCTTCTCCCTCTGCCCCTCACCCTGCTCTTCCTCTCTCAAATAAATAAATAGTCTTTTAAAAAATAATAAAACTAAAAACTCACACCTCATGTTGCACTTTTCTACTTTAAAACCCATCATTGCCGGGCGCCTGGGTGGCTCAGATGGTTAAGCGTCTGCCTTCGGCTCAGGTCATGGTCCCAGCGTCCTGGGATCGAGTCCCGCATCGGGCTCCCTGCTCCTTGGGAGCCTGCTTCTCCCTCTGCCTCTCTCTCTCTCTCATGAATAAATAAATAAAATCTTTAAAATAAATAAATAAATAAATAAAACCCATCATTGCCTTCCCTCAGCTTTACCCCTTAGAGGCAATCCCACATCCTTGCAACTCTCCCACAGTGTTAGGCTTAGTTTACCCATACAGGTTTACACTCTGTTATTTTCCTCTTTGGTCTTTGCACCCCTTCCTTTTCTTCACTTCCTGGAACACGTTCTTCTCCTTCATAACTCAAACCATGGCAAGCCTCCTCTTTGCTGTGAAAGCGCTCTTTACCCTCCTCTCCTACTCATCATTCAAATCCAATTACACGTCAATTCCTTCAGGAAAGTCTTTCCTTGCTCCCCAGAGTAAGGAAAGTCTCCCACATATTCTCCTGGTACCCTAAATTCTCCTTCATTATATATTACTCTGGTAATTAATCTGTTATCTTTTAAGTGTCTGCCTCCTTCGCTGTAAGGTTTATAAGAATGTTTGCTTAGGCTTAATAAATATTTATGGAAGGGAGAGAGAGAGAGGGAGGGAGGGACAGTAGTTTTCTCTTGCACATCCCCTCACCTTCTTATACTCTGTACTTTGTATATACTCACACTAGCAGCCATGCCTACCCATTCTTCATGCTGCACAGAGCATACAAACAAAAATAACTTTAAACCCACAGAATGCCCACTCTTCTCCTTCCTCCTCCTCTCAAACCACATTATTACCTAATGGGAAAGAGAGGAAATTAAAATTTCAGTAACAAAACCATAGTTGTTACCAAGAGCAGTTTCGAGCCTACATTTGATATGCTAGCTCGGGTTTGGAGCAGGTCAGTGGAATCAATCTTACCTCTGCTACAAGAGGCGGAAATCTGTTTCTCTCTATTCCCGTTTAGACAGAGGGTCCCAGTGGAAAGCAAACCTGGTCACTGGCTGTCTGGACCAGCCTGACCCAGCCAGAATTCCTCTGAGAATTTGTTAGGGACAGCTAATCTGGGTTTCCTCCCAGCATCCTGCTGCCTCTCCTTTGGAGACAGAATCACGTACCTCTCCTCCTGGGAGTAGGATATAGCTTCTGGGGCTGCTGGGTTGGAGGAAGGAGGGAGGACAGCAAGGAGGAGAGGTAAACTGCTCTCCCTGCCACCCCTGGGAGTACACAGTTGCCTTCTCAAGGAGAGAAAAGGGGACAGGTTCCTGAATCAGGGAAGACATTTCTATAAATTCTTCTTGCTTCCTCATAAAACACTTGGCATTCATTCAAAAACTAAGTTGTATTGTTGATTTAAATGTACCCAACCCCGCGCTTGAAATACAGCTATAAAAACAGCCCTATAGATGGTGCCTATAGAGAGTCTCTTAATATCACTGATATTTCAGTGAAAGACAAATCGTAATATATACATCAACAATGCCAGCATATTTCCCCGCATAACTGCCTTTTTGCTGACTTTTTTCATACTGAAATAGCAAAGGAGGAACACGGAAAAAGAGAAGGGATGGAGGTTATTTGAGCAGCAGAGTTCTGGTCGGCTGACACCCTCAGCAAGATCATTAATCTTGGAGATTCTCACTCTCATTTACTAAACAACAGTGATTCACACCGAGTTACAAAGCCACAGTAGCAAAGTTAATTGGAATCTAGATCCCCTAACATTTCTTCCTTCCTTCAGCAATTCCTCAGTACCGCAAGCTGAAATATTAAGTGGGACTGTTGTAGGCTTATGAAAATGGGAAACAAACAAAGGGTGGTTAGTAGGGAATTAGAAGTGGACAAATGTGTTCCTTCAATTTTTGTTTTGTGTTTTGGCTTAAGCCCTTCGAGCAAAGTAAGAAGGCAGAAGCAGCTTACGCAACCCTCTATCAATACTGGTATCTCCCCTCAGCATTAAATTAGCACTGGGAGCTCAATATGGCTCTCACCCAAGTCCAGAGAAAGAAAGGATGGAGGCAGGGAGAAAGAGATAGCTATGAACACTGGCAAATTCTGTTCAGTCGGTGGCAAGCAGCCAGATCATGCCTTTTAATTTAACTCTTTATCTTCTCTGGCAGAAACAAATAATGCATTTGCTTAAAGCTTTATAACTTTCAAAGCATGCAAATGACATTCCCTGGGCACCATTTTCTCAATTCAATAAATGAGGAAACGGAGACTTAGATCGGATGATGGTCTATACTCTATCAGGAAATTATTAGTGGATTCAAAAATCAGAATCTAGATTTCCTAATGTGTATCTCCGTGTTCTCTTCACTCGACCATCTTCCCTACTAATAATGTCCAGGCTAGCACTGCTTCTGTTGGCAGCACTGAGGTTTTTAAATAATAAAGAATGATAGAGAATAAAAGGGAAGCATGGGTGGGGGAGGGGTCGTGGTATGAAGGGAAGCATCATGTAAGGAAAATATATGTATATTTTAGTCATTGCAAATTTATCAGGCAGGGTAGAAAGGTACACAACAAAGAAAATTACTATGTAGGAAAATAGGATAAACAAGATCTTCACGGTACAAATATTGTTGTGTGTTCAAAGACACGTTCAGCCTCAGGATCTGACCACAATTCTGTAAAATGAATTAGTCTTCTGGGGTTGACCTGTGGATGGTTATCAAATGAAATAAGAAAAGAAATCTAAGACTTTCCAGTCAACTGCTTGACTTCTAGAGTTTTCTAGAGTAACAAGCTACTTGTGAAGAACTCCTACAAAAAAGTATTGTATACATTTTTCACCAGTCATCATGGTAATTTGACGCAGGGCTTTTGTATTATAATTAACAATCATCACTGAAAGCTTTGACAAGGTCTGTTCAACCACCTACAAAATTTAAAGGCAATGTTCCATAAAAGGGTAGAATCTAAGGGCGCCTGGGTGGCTCAGATGGTTAAGCATCTGCCTTCCGCTCAGGTCATGATCCCAGGGTCCTGGGATCGAGTCCCGCATCGGGCTCCCCGCTCAGCGGGGAGCCTGCTTCTCCCTCTGACCCTCTCCCCTCTCATGCTGTTTCTCTCTCGCTCACTCTCTAAAAACTAAATAAAATCTTTAAAAAAAAAAAAAGGGTAGAATCTAAGTTCCTCAGAATGTCAAGGTTTGTATTCTTTTTTTTTTTTTAATATGTGAGGTCAGACTTTTTTTGAATGCAGGTGTCTTAGAAAAAAAGAAACTGTGGGGCGCCTGGGTGGCTCAGATGGTTAAGCGTCTGCCTTCGGCTCAGGTCATGATCCCAGCGTCCTGGGATCGAGCCCCGCATCGGGCTCCCTGCTCAGCGGGGAGCCTGCTTCTCCCTCTCCCTCTGCCTCTCTCCCTGCTCATGCTCTCTCCCTCTCTCTCCCTCTCTCTCTCTCTGTATCTCTGTGTCTCAAATGAATAAATTAAAAAAAGAAAAAAAGAAACTGTTTCTCCTGTATCTCAGAGGCCCTGCACGGCGGCCAGTGGTCCAGGAATCTATGCTGGGATACCGATGGTGGCAAAGATGTGGCTATCATCAACGTTCCTACCCAGCACAAACTCTGAACTAATGGATATGCTTTAACTCTTTTTAAGTTTAAGTTACTGCGATGAAATTAGAAGCTTTATGTTTTCACTTCCTAAATACTTATCACCTAATATTAAAACAACATGTAACTTGGACTAAAAAAAAATCATCTTGAAGGGTCTTGATTTTAGTCCTTGTCCAAGGGAGCTGTGACATACCACTGGAGAAGTTTTGCCATCATATTTGCATTAGAACTGTTTGGGGGAGGGGGTGGAGAGTGCCCCTGGGAGCAATTTAGGCCTAGCTCACAAAAGATGCTCTTTAAAGGGAGCCTCATAACAATGGGATAGAACTCTCCCCTCTTAGGCATTTCTGCTGCTCCCTCACTGAGCAGCTGCAAGGCTCCCCTCAGGGGTTGGCCATGCTGCCCCTGATGCACTTTAACTCTTCTCTCCTGGCCACTCAGCAGCCCAAATGTGGCTGCAGGCAGAAGCCAAGGCGACCTTCATGCCCAGATGAGCTAAAAATGGGGGTGCGGTGGGCCAAGTGGAGTTCATCTCTTCTGTAATCCCCAAAGGGCACACAGCTCCTGCCATTCCAGATGCCAAAGGAAGAGAATAGAGCCAACCTTAGTGAAAAGCAGTGGCTGATCCCTGGCTCTGGAGCTTGAGAAAGAAGGGACAGATGCCACATGAGAAGGAGACCCAGCCAGATCTGAGCCAATGGAACAGGGGCCTCAAATTAAACCAAGCACAAAAATGGAGAGTTCTGAGGAGTTTTTGTTCCTGTTTGCTTGCTTCCCTTTACCTTTAAAAAAAAAAATTTAATTGAACTCTTTTCTCTCTGCTTGCTCAGGATTACAAGGAAATGTGATTATGGTAGTCAGGAACTAGAGAACTTTCTTCTGAGAACGTATAGCCTTTATCTAAAGAGTTATCATTAACATAAAACACATTTAACAGTGTATCAAGGATAAAACCCAGCTAGGCCACTAACTAGGTAAACTTCTCACCACTTTCTCATTGCTCCAAAGTTCTAAATTGTACAGACCAATATCAGAAAGATGTGGCATGAAGGAATATAATCAACTACAGCTAAGTACTCTAGGATATTTGGATAAATAGTACAAGAAAAATTATAGGTCTTTATTCATATGTAAATATATCTTGACTAACATCTTCCATTATGTTTCAAAATGGTAACGATCCTTAAGTCATCTCTGAGAAACAGAACCTAATTATTACTGAGAACACACCAACACACGTCTGACCTGCCCACAGCCACACAGTAAGGGTTTAGACTGCACAACCTCGGTCTCACAAGTCCAGCCCAAGTTAGTCAATAAATATCTATCCACACAGCCCCAGATACTCACATTAGAAATTTCTGAACAAATGGAGTCTAATTAAAAATGAACACCAAGAATAGCATCATCTGTGGATCCAAGAACATATCCATGAAAAACAACAGAAGTAACTATGCTGCAGGAAGGAGACAGTAGTCAAGAGAAGGAGCTGAATCAAAAGGGCCATGAGCTCTGACATTGAATAACCTGTGTAAGAGAGAGGGAACACGTTGTGAGGCAGGCAGTCCAACTCGCCATGATGAAGACAGAGGAGTAGTATACGGCAACTGTTTGTGATTGATGCCCGTGTGTCCTAGCTTCATCAGACCACACTGCCTTCTCCTCCTACCCCATTAGTCAAAGTTACTGCTTCCTGGTCTGTGCCAAACAGGGGACCCCAAAGCTTAAGAATTGGAGCCACTTCCCATGATTCACTGAACTCTATTGAGTAAACTCTTTAAAAACTCCTCTTTGGAAAGAACAATATTCTCTAGGAAGAAAAAACCACTCACTTTGCTCAAACGATACCAGATACTCTATTTCAAAGAGTTGCCATTATCGTTAACTTTGGAATTTCTAAGAAGACTGTAGAGCTTTATTTTTAGGTGGAAGATCTTCTGAAATCTAATGCTCTGCTCTGGTGCTTCATTAGACCTTTCCCAACATTTACAAGTGCCATCTGATATCAGCCCAGCACTGCGATCTGCCCTTCACTCATGTGACCCCCATGATTGTGTTATGAATATTCTAGTTTTATTCAAACCTAAGAGAAGCCCGTATTAGTGATTTCATTCTTAGCATTTTATCTGAAGAGCTAAGTTCTTAAGAGTTAAATGGAATAGGAAGGGATTAACTTCTGCTGCTGGCAAGGTACAGCCACGATGCGAATGTCTATATGAAAAAGCTGAACTGCAGTAATATCTGAAATCACAGAGAAAGTCCGGAGAGCTTTGGAGGAAAAAAAAAAAATATGGAGGGATAAAATGTTAGAAGCCAAAGCTGGTTTGGGATTCTATTTTTCATGTAGGCATGTTTAGGAGAGGAATTATGTATTACAAGACCCCACAATTTAGATGGTGGAGGAATGGGTCAGTGAGTTCTAAGACGAAGTTTTTAGGACCTGTAACTTGTAATTGTGTAATGCGTGAGTTTCAGCAGCTCCCCTAAGCTTATTTCAAAATTTAACTTCAACGTAGTGTTTATTCACTTGCAATGCTTCAACTAGTAAACAGGCAGGGAGTCTATTCTCTTTTCATTTGGCAAGAGGGTTCTACAGCTACACAAAATATCCCCCAGCGATGAAAAATGAAACCCACAAGTGTAACATTAGCAACCAGCTGTCAGAAGAAAATCAGGAGTAGGATTGTCAGTCGGTCATTTCAAGCCAGCGTGCTCATGAGAGGGTCTGTGCATGCGTGTGTGCATGCACATGTATGTGTCAATGAACTGACTCACATGTGCAGTAGCCTAAGAAATGTGAGCGGGTGCTGGTCTTAATGATGGCAGAATGCCCCAAACATGAAGATGCAGTAGGACCATCAGTGGTAAAGCAATACAGCACGGACTCTCTACAGCTAATTGTGCAGGGCTCCTCTCATGGAAGAGTAGGACACAGGTGGATTAAATAGAGTATGTTTTCATGTTAGAATTACTTCATGTATTGTAGGTACGTTCAACATATATGTGAGCTCTGG
>NC_138369.1:135798908-135834703 GCF_054177405.1 Leptonychotes weddellii | reverse complement strand
CCCCCCCCCCCCCCGCCAACTCCGTATCCTCCCCTCCGCCCGCTTCCCTCCCCCACCTCGGACAGAATCCGTAAGGGGTATTTTACATAGAGATACAAGCACCAGGTGCAGAGCGGATACCCAGCCTCCTTCTAAACTTAATGCCAATTCCCTCCTCAAAGAGAAGGAATGCAGTGGTATCAGCACCGGGGACACGGGGACAGCGAACACCACGGCCGCACTTGGAGTTTACAGAGGAGCAACCCGAGCTCCGCCACCGCCACCCCTCGCACCAGCCCCCACCCCCACCAACACACACGAGCACACACGCGCGCACACACACACACCCACTCTACCTCCCCCCGCGCCCCCCCGCGCACACACACACACACACACACACACCACCAACAGCGATAATGCAGCAAGTCTGTCTGCACACTCCTGCACGCCTCAGGACCCAGCCTGGGCGCAGAGCCGGGAAGGCAGGGAGCGCACCGCAGGACTTGTCAATAACCCGCGTTCCGTCCATATTCCGAGCGCTCCTCACTCCAGCGGCCACCCGGAGCCCGGCGGCGGGAAGGACGCGGCGCGAGGAGCCAGGGAAGCCTCCCCTTACCTTGCAGCGAGAAGAGGGACAGGAAGAAGCCCAGCACCCAGACGCTGTGCAGCCAGTAGGTCCTCATGTTTCCGCCGCGCTCCGTGCTCCGTCGCGCGTCCTGCTCTCGCCTCTTCCGCTCGCGCTCTCTCTAGTAAATCGCGCGGCTCGCTTCCCTCGATTTCCCTCTGGGCTCTCCCGGCTCCGGCTCCGGCAACCCGGACAGACCAGGCTCTTGCCGCACGACGGCCGGACCCAAACAGCTTCGCTCTTCCCCGCGAGAGCGCGAGCCAGGGGCCGGGAGGAACGCTCGAAGCCTGTGCCTGGTGGAAACACAGCGAGCCCCCTTCTCGCTCAAGCTCTCCCGCTGCCTCCTTCCTACCCTCCTCTCCCTCACTCCCCTGCAGCTCCAACTAAATGCGACTGTACTTAAACAAGCAGCGTCTTATAGGACCGCGAACCTAGCCGAAAGGGCCCCGCTACTGCCATCTAGTGCGCACATCTTGGTATCGCCGCAGCTCTGCGTTTGCTTGTGTGTGCGAGGTCCATCCAATGCCGCCAATTCCCCTTTGCTCTCAGCAAACACAGGTGAAGCTCCTGCCCTCCGGAGTCCTTGATTTAACCTTGTTATATCCCATAGGTCCTGATTCTCTCTTTTGCACGGGGAAACGCTTGGCAATTACCACCCACATTTCTTCATTATCCCATTCCTCCTTCTCTTTGAAATTCCCTTTCTTTCCTCAACAACTCAAATGGAACTGCCCTTCCAAATGTCACCTTGACCTCCACCTCAGAGTCTAATGACTGTTTGAAGCCTCATCCTACCTGATTTAATGCTGTATTTCACAGTGTTGCCCATTCCTTTTTATTTGAGTTCAAAGTCACTGAGTCTGAACAGTTCTCCTGGTGTTTCTGACCTTCCCTTCCAAGAGCCCCCTGGGTCCTCTGCAAGTCTTTGTTTATATTTTCTTGTTTCTTTCCATATTTAAGTTATTTGAAAATCAAACACATCTGTACTGGTTACTCCAAGGTGGAGATCTCCACCAATTATCTCCTACTTAGCCCTCAAATCAGACTTCCCAGGTGTGTGGGTACCAAGCATTTCCATCTGAATGCCCCTGGGCCTGATATCAATTGAGTGAGAGGTCAGATAGGTTCTTTTTTTTTTTTAATTTTTTTATTGTTATGTTAATCACCATACATTACATCATTAGTTTTTGATGGAGTGTTCCATGATTCATTGTTTGTGCATAACACCCAGTGCTCCATGCAGAACGTGCCCTCTTTAATACCCATCACCAGGCTGACCCATCCTCCCGCCCCCCTTCCCTTCTAGAACCCTCAGTTTGTTTTTCAGAGTCCATAGTCTCTCATGGTTCATCTCCCCCTCCGACTGGTTCTTACTAAAGAGCATGGTGGCCCCCGCTCACGGAGGACCTTAACCCAGTCATTTAATCTCTGAACTTTGTTTGACTCTTTGGTGAAATTGAGAAACTGAATTAGATGATCATGGTGTCTTTGGCCCTTTCCAACTCTATTTGTAGTTCTGTATCAGGTTTCTCAACTTTGGCACTATGGGTGTATTGCATCAGATAATTCTTTGCTGTGGGAGGCTGTCTGTGCACTGTATGATTTTTAGCAGCATCCCTGGCTTCTACCTACTAGATGACAGTAGCCCCCACACACATAAATCATGACAGCTAGAAAGTCTCCAGGCAATGCTGAATGCCTTCTAAGGAATGAAATTGCCCCCAGTTGAGCACCTCTGATCCATACCTCCTGCCATTTTCCTTCAGGAATCATTCCCTATTCCCAGCTTCCCCATTTGTTAGATTCCAATTCCACAGGCTTATACCTTTAGAATATCTTTCATCCCTTCTGGAACTTCAGTTGGTCATCAGTCTCACCAATGTGAACACATCTAAGATGCTCTTTTTCCAGCTCCACTGCCACCATTTTCATAATATATTGAACATGTATTGTGCCTTATACTTCCCAAAATATCTAATTTTCAGTTATCCAATTTGAATCTCATAACAGTGCTGTAGTATCTTCAGGGACAGTGTTAGCTCTTTTGTGTTAGTAAGAAATGAAGACAAAGAAAAGTTAAATGACTTTTCCTATAGCACACAACACATCAGTGACAGTGTCAGCAGAGCTGAGGGAGATCTCTTCACTGCTGTTTCTAGCCCATCTCCTTAGTCTAGGTCTTTATCTCCACACACCCAGGTTCCTACAAGAGCCTCCCAGCTGATCCCCTTCCTCCATTCCTCATGCTCTAATCTAGTCTATACATTACCACCAAGTTAATCCTCTTTAACACTTGCTTTAAGACTCTCACCTGTTTCTGAATTAAAGCATGGCTCATTATGGTGTTCTGGATACAGATTAGAGTCCTCTGGAGCTTTTAAAACCTACTGATGCATGACCTCACCCCAGACCAATTAGATCCGAATCTCTGGGGTAGGACCCTGGCATCAGCATTTTTAAAAGATCCCAGGTGATTTTAATCTGTAACTAGAGCTGCGAAACACTGGCCTAACATTGAATTCAGATTCCTCATTTTCTAATTCAAGGTCCTTTGAAACTGTCATCTTAGCTTTAACAATTCACATTCTCTTTTTCTATCACCAATGGAAATACTCTCTTCCAGATTGCCCAATCTTCTCCTTCGCCTGCAGATTGTTTGTCTTATGGAGACTGCACTACTCTCAGGAGAGTTTGCATAGTGACCAGAGTATGGACTTCGGAGCTAGAACTAAGTGGGTTCCAGTCCTATCTTGTCTCTAAAATGTGAGACCTTGTTCCAGGTGTGGTTGTGAGTATGACTCATGACCAACTTAATTCAAAAATGTCAACAGTATCATTTTTCAAGAATCAACCAAGATTTCCTCAATGTCAGTGTATATCTTAGTAAGGCTTAGCAAAATATATTTTAAGGACTCATGCAACAGAATCACTTAATGTGCATGCTAAAAATCCAGATTACTTCTGAGTAGGAAAAAAAAGGTAGTAGCACTGGATGTCTCTGTCAGTTCTCTTCCTTTCATTCAGACCCCAAATTCTCTTGCCAGAAAAGAAAGAGTCCTCTCCCTCTCAAAAGAATCCCAGAGATACCTGAGCTGGCTTTTCTTATTTTGTTTGAATAGACCTCAACTACCTTCCTCTAAGAGTGGAAGAATATTTAGGCTAGAATATCTGTGGCTAAACTACTATTGCATTGGAGTATTCCTCCAAAACTTTAAGAATAATCATAAGAAAGATTTAAAAAAAAAAAAAAACAGCTTTTATACTAATGTCCCGAAATAAAATCACTAGAAGAAAGGAATACCAAATGCATGACATACTGAGTCAGCAAAACTCTCTCTAAAGAGAACACTTTTCAAAGGTCTCTATGAAGTGTTAGCAAATTCTTAAAAAACAAAAACAAACAAAAAATACCTTTCATTGCAAGTATAACTAGGTTTATGCGCCTAGAAGCGCATTTTGTCCAGAGACTCCTTAGGATGCTATACTGAGACAATGAGCCAAAAAAGGAAAGTTTTTTTTGTTTTTTGGGTTTTTTAACAGATGGATTGCCTAATTTTACCTTTCTTACATTAGAGCTGTTTTTCCTCTCTTTAAACGAGAGAGCTATCATCCTGTATTGGCAAAAACTGCCATCCTGCCTGCCTGTATTATACTCCCACTACTGGACTTTAGGCAAGAGAAGGTGATATGCACAATATCTTCCATAACAGACTTTGCAATCTGGCTTGCGGGTTTCTTTTGACTGTCCCAATGCCTGCCAGAGTGGTTTTCACAGATCTTGGAAATGGCTACATAATTTACATGGAATCAGAAAATGAAAAACAGAAATGCAGGGTTTTGTGGGCATCTGAAATGAAACAAGTCCACCTCCAGACCAGAAACCCGAGTGGTAATTGTGCTCATCTGACAATAATACCTTATGGTCATGAAGCTACTTCATGTTCATGAGCTCATTTAGTATAGCAATGAAGAAAATTTCAGAGGGTGGGAGTTTGTCTTCTTGCCTTTGACTTATTTCACCCTAAAAGTATACAACCAAAGAAGAAATCAAAGAGTAGGGCTTCAAGAAAAGGAACTTCAGTACTTGAAGGCAGCTTAGATAAGGCTGTGTGGTATGGTGTAAAACAAAAATCTAGCTATAATCTCAAACATATATGGGGTTCTCCACTCAATGGCTGTGACCCTGGTGTGGGTTCACAAACTGGCCCCCATGCATGGAGGGCAAGGTGAGGTACAAGAAAGGGCAGGACACTCCATGTTGGGGGGGTGGCAGGTTTAACAAGCAAGGGAATTTACACATGAGGCCTGTCTTGAGCAGCCACAAGACAGAAGACCTCTGTGCCCACCTGCCAGAATCTGAAAAGTTTATATAAAGGCCTGAACTAGGGTTCAGTCACATACTCAATCCAGATGGTCTCAACAATGCCTTGCTCTCTCTCAAGACTGCATCCTTGAAAAATAGCTTTCACTGTGTGAACAGTGGCAGAGTATACATTCCAAGGACAGGGGAGGGGGTGAGGAGGCTTCAATAGCTTGGGTCCAGCTCTTGGGTCAACCAGCGGTCATGTCCTCTTGATGACCTTCTCCAATACCTAGGCAAATAAACCAACTTCTTTGAGCTCTAGTTCTTTTTTTTAAGGATATTGTGAGTATCTATTGAAATAAGATATATAAAGTTCCTGACATATTAAGTGCTCAGTGGAAGCTGATCCATGACACTGCCTCAAACACCATACCACCCACCCTCTGTCTTTCCCTAAACCCATCCCCCTCCCACCTCCCATTGTGCAAGAAAGACTAAGGCTTCCTAAACTCAAGCACTGTGTCCAAAGTCCTACAGCTAAACAAAACATATAGAATGTAGCCATTGTGATTCCTAATATACTACTCTATATTTAATACATGACAAAAAAGTAAGGTTTCCTACCAACCCTTTTCCGGAAAAATAGCACTTTCTCTCCTTTAGATGGTATAATTTTAAAACTATTTTCATAAACCTAGAGAAAAACTCCAAAGTTTATTTTATTTTAGATAAGGACTAGATAATACAGCCCGGGGTTATTTGAGTCGAGAAATTAATTCCTGACCAATAAAGGACTTTTGCTGAGGTGGGAGGTTGACAGTTGTCAGAAATAAGGAGCTATAATATCCCCCTTTGAACCAAAATAACTTCTTTTCCCTTAAAATATCCCCATTTGCAACTGAAAAGAAAATAAACTATTCTGGCTGAAGAAATTGCTTTTGCCATTAGGATGCAAATGGCCAAGCAAATTTGTTGCCCAATAAATCTTTCTGGGCATTATATAGACATAGTCTTAGAATTTCTAAAGCTTAAACTATAAAAGCAAATAACATAAAAGGAGAAGAAGCTATAAATTCCAAATCTAGATGACACTTTTGTATGTAAGACTCAGGGGGGCAAAACACACTCTTAAGAACAAGGAATTACAGGAACCAAATGGAGTTAGAAAGGCTTCTGGTTGCTTCTCTCTTGCCATAGCAGGACCCGACGACCTGCACTAAGCAATGTGGGTTAGAAATTCCATTTCTTCATCATCAGTCCCTGTGTTAATTCCAGACCAAGATGACAGCCTAAGAACAAATCAAACTTGGAAGAGAGGTTTTTGGCTGTTGACTATGTTCCAAAGACCACAAAGCAGATTTGAATTCAGAACCGAAAAACATTAGGACCTGTAAAAAGACCTTGATGATCATGGAGCCTGACCACTGCCTGCACTTCATTGAGGAGGAAACAGGCTCAGAAAGGCACAGTGATGATTTTCAAATTATCCTTACATGAAAAGAGGAGATTGTATACATTTTCATCCTTATCTCTCACTACTTTTCCACAGATACTTCATCCTCTAGCCAAATTATTCACTAATCCCTCAACAAATCTTGAGCTTTTTCCTGCTTTTGCTCAAGCTACCCACCTACTTCATTGTTTATTTTCCTCAAGCCCTGTGTCTACTTCTGAGAATCCTACCTTACGTTCAAGGAGCATCTTCTCTGATAAAACCATGAGGCAAGCACCTGTCTGTCTTCTTCACCACTATGCCCTTGGAACTAAGCATAGTTCCTGGTACCTAAGAGGTATGTCTAAAAATATCTGCTGAATAAAGAAATGAGTCCTTCATCTATACTTCTGGAAGTGAGCGCTTGTTTTGCTTTGTACAACTTATAAGTAGCTGTCTATAGTTCTAGGTGTAGGTAGCATACTTTCCCTATTCAACGGCAAGCCTATTGAGGACAAAGACCATGCCACTGAATGTAACCACAGTATCACTAAGTATTGTTTTAACCGTGTAGTCATGAGAAAATGAGCAAGTGAATACATGAATGAATACATTAAAGTTGAAGTTTTGAGAGAACCTCTTGAACTATATGAATAAGAAATAAGTACTATGAAATTGGCCAATTCAAGGCCCAATAAAGAGTAGAAGCTCTATACCTAGCCATCTTAGAATAAGTCAAATTTTAAAAGTCTATTAAGGAGGATCATTATTTTTCCAAAAATATATACATTTCTTCAATACTATTTTTACTTAAAGCTTAGAAATGTACATTCATTTACCATAATTTTAGTGTAAGCCCAGGGACCTTACCTTTGAATAGGCCCATTATCTTTCTTCCAAAATCTTATGAAACCTGTGAAAAATCTGAGTATGAAATTTCTTCCAGGTTTTTACAATTTTCCCTGAGACTTTTACGGTTGTATTACCCCTACCTAATTAGACATTTTTCTCAGCTTACCTTTAACAAATATGTCCAAAGCATTCAACATAGTTTTCATTAAAACACCAACTTTTTTTTGCTCCCATTATTTGCTTGTTTTAAATAGTAATCAGTTAACTAATGTAATTACAATAGTATATAAAGCTGGCATAAATATGTTTGGAAAAAAAGACTTGACACTTGATAAACATATAATTTAGCTATTGGGAGAAGAAGAGCATGGTATGCTAAAGAGGTCTACTAATCAGTGGGCCTCAGTCAGAATAGAGGAACAGAGTGATAGTTCATTGATGAATCAGCTAAGTGCAGTTGGGTAAGAGATCTTTTTTCTGTAACACAAAGAAATCTAGAGATAGTTGTCACTATATCCATAATATCAAAATGCATAAAGAATCCTGACATAGAGGAATAAAGGATGTTTACAACAACAAAAAGGGAATCTACGTACAGGCCTTAAATGTATTCCCAAATTTGATATATTGTTAACAAGCAGGTGCTTATATTTGCCCATCTATAAAATATACCTAAGCTTACTATTGGTTGTACAAATAATTAACTCTTACCAACATTAAATGTCATATGTATTCATTTTACTCTTATTATTTCAGGAATGAAGGAAGACTGGATAAATCAAGACACAAGCGGTCATTGATCATATATCATTCAGAGAAAGAGAGAATGAGAATTGTGATAGATGCACAAGAAACAGATAGGTGACACATGGCAACTGTCCTCACAGAGCTTTACAATTTCAGTGGGAGGAACAAGAAGAGGATACAGAAAATATCATTATCATACTTGTTTAGATTTTTTAAAATATACATTCAAATAAATTCCCAGTACTTTTCAGTATTCCTTGTCCAGATGCTCTGGTCAAGCCACTGTGGTTCTGCATAGAACACAACCATAACCCCCGGTATTATTTGTAATAAATGTTTGTATTCTTGCACTTTGGCAAGGACTCCCTTGTACACCTTTTTGTTCAGACAGCCAAGATTTCTCCAGGAGCTTTTAGAGCAGGGTGGGCAGAGACGTTGGTATCTGCAATTATGTTTAATGCATCAAAGCCACGACTGTTATCGCTGACTTGCTGGTGGAATGAGCATGTCACACATTTATGGGTCTTTCCATGTATGTAGCTATACATTTTTATACGCTGTGTGTGTGTGTGTTTGCAGTCATGGTGGAGTGGGAGAATTGCATTTCTCTTTGAGAAATCATCACTTATCAAGTTAGACTGACTATCAGTCTGGAACTGCTTTCAAGGTCAAGGACTGCCGAATGTCCAGAAATGAGATTTCTCATGGATGGGTGCTATAGTCTATCAAGAGCCTGATGAATGTTCTCACACCTGGGCAGGCTGATAGACTGAGCAAACTGGATTTAGATTCCTTATTTGCCTGTTACCTGGTGACCAGCAGATCCCATCCCAATTTTGGCTTCTGACCTTTGCATAGTGGACTTTTTCTTCCAAATTTTGCTTAAGGGCCACTATTATTTTTATGGTCCACTTCACTAGATTTCTATCTCCTCTGCCTCTCTCTCATGGTCTTCACTATCCTGTGTTTAACAGCTCTCTCTGGTGTGTGCTCACTCTCTCTGCTGTTTCTAGTGTGGACAGGAGTGTGATGTCTAATGATGCAAACCCAATTTCAGTTTAACATGTGTGATGCATATGGTCCAGTTCTTCCTTCACTCTCCTTTGGTAGCATAAGGGTAGAGGTTATGATAATAAGATTGAATCCCTCCTTATCTGTTTAAAATGTGTCCTTCCTCATGTGTTTACTTATTTCTTTCCAGTTTACTTTTTCCTTTGCCTCCTTTTATTAAAAGATTTTAAAATGCCAAAAATATGACAGTAGAATATATTGAATTGTAACATCTTACATGGAAAGGATGTGCACATGATAGAGTTGATATCCTGCCCCAAATGTTTTTTTCTCTATTCTTTTTCCCTCACTGAAGACCAATTGTTCCAGGCCAAACTTATGTGCATAACACTCCTTCCTTAACACTAACTCTCCTTATAGTGACCCCTCCTTTCTGCCAACTCATATTTTTTAAAAAGATTTTATTTATTCATTTGAGAGAGAGAGAGCGGAGAGAGAGAGAGCATGAGCGAGGGGAGAGGGGCAGAAGGGAGAGGGAGAAGCAGTCTCCCCCTCCGAGCAGGGAGCCAAACACAGGGCTTGATCCCAGGACCCCGAGATCATGACCTGAGCAAGAGGCAGATGCTTTAACCGACTGAACCACCCAGGAGCCCCTGCCAACTCATATTGTTTGCATCATTCATTTGTCTCATAATCATGTATTGTCTTATACTGTCCTTTTTGTTATAATATATTCTTTGCATTTTTTCATTTTTTGCGTTTGAGTAGGCTCTCTTAAGTTATTGATCTCCATATCATTGAAACTATAAAGAGACAGAGAAACAGGCAAGTCATAATCCCTCCCCCCTTCTTTTTGGGACTTTTCATGTGGGTTACATTTTATTACTATCTAGACTATAAGTTCCATGATAAGCAAAAAATAAGCATTGTGTGTAATAATCTTATAATGACTTGGCACTGTTATTCATTAACAAGTTCTGACTTCAATAAAGTACTTCTGTAATGAAGAAACCATAAAAGAGAGATCTATAGTATGTGAAACCTGAAAGGACAGATAATACATATAGGAGAAACAAATGTCAGTTCCCTGGTTTAATAAATGGAACTAACTATATCCATCTGCCAACTTCACAGAGTGGCATGAGAATCAAATGAATTATGTAACTATAAAAAAATCTAATGACTTCTGCTCCTCCAAAGATGCCTTTTACTATCACTCACTTTCATTGTTTGAAAAGATTCTTTACCAAATCAAACTGTATATATTTATTAGTAAGTAACGTATGTCCTTACTTTTGTTAATCAAGTAAATATATATCTTACCATGTAGTAAAAGTAATCAATAACTGCAATATTATCCATATTAAATTATTTTAAAATATTGTAAACAATTCACAATTACTAACTTCATGAGCTCCCAGTGGGTCTAGAACCTCAGATTGGGAATATGTGTTTTATAGAAATTTAAAGGTATTATTATTTTTAGCAACACTAATAATAATAAACCAAATCGCTTGCTCAAGAGACCAGTTTCCAGTCACTGTGCCAATTACCATTGGCTTCAGATTTTCCTTTTCTGGGACAGTCAATTTACAAAATGCTGAATGGATAACCAGAGAGGCAAGAAAGAACCATAAATGCCCCATCCTATTTCACTTGCCTGTAACATGTTGAGAGACCCTCTCCCTTACTCTCTTATTGCAAAATTACAAACTGATTGTTAGACCATCATCATTGAACTGCTTTTAGACCAACACATAGAGAAGCATCTAAAATAGCACATTTTTAAAAACTGTTCCCAAACTATTACAAATTACCCCTAATCTAAACTAGACCCATTCTTATATTTCTTGGAAATTCACCAACATGTGTATGTCATTTAAAGTTTAGGAACTGTGACCATCCCCTGTATAAATCTTCCTCCAAATCCAGGGACCATGATTCTTTGTCTTTTTGATAGAAATCAGTTCTGGGATAATACATGTTTGAATATGAATCAACTCCAATAAAATTCCAAAAATTGCTGAAGAGGAATTGAAGACTATTCAACCAGGCCAAACTTACGTGCATAACTACATCATTAATCGAGGAAAAATTATTTTAAAATTGTAAAAACTGGGTTGGTTTTTTGGTTTTGTGTGTGTGTGTGTGTGTGTGTGTGTTTGTCAGAAAACCTGCACCTTTTGCTAGGTGAAAGCAAAATCTTTTAATAATCCATGTACACATCATGGTCCAACTTGACATAACAGTACAAGAAAGTTTGATTTTATGGCTGTCCATTTCTACACTGGTAACATTCAGGTCTGGGCCTTTTGGGGAGCCCCTGGCTAAAGAAGTTGGTCATAATAATGAATAGATATGAATTAAATGCCCCCTCCCCAAAATAAGCCAAAAATCGTAAAAGCTGGTGGTAGTAGTTATCCAGATATTTACTCTAATTTATCCTAATAGTTTCAAATACAGAACACACAGGTAATTTGACTTGAAAGCAGCTTATCTACATTAGCACTCTCTAGACACTTCCATATATTAGGCGTTACTGATCAGAATCTTCCTCTCAAGGAGGTGACAGCAGCATTAGAAGAGAGGAAGCAAGACAGAGCCTGTTTTTAAAGTGTTTGTTGGGCGCCTGGGTGGCTCAGTCGTTAAGCGTCTGCCTTCGGCTCAGGTCATGATCCCAGGGTCCTGGGATCGAGCCCTGCATCAGGCTCCCTGCTCCGCGGGAAGCCTGCTTCTCCCTCTCCCACTCCCCCTGCTTGTGTTCCCTCTCTCGCTGTGTCTCTCTCTGTCAAATAAATAAATAAAATCTTTAAAAATAAAAAAATAAAGTGTTTGTTAATGCCACATCTCTTTCTGTTTCCTTCATTTTCTAGTGTTTATTTGCATCTCTAGCAAGGATAAGGGTCAGAAAGGTATTTGTATGGTTGTGTAAGGATCAGCTATTTAAACACATCTCATTCCCACTTAATCAAAAATGCCTTAGTAGAGTTGGAATTCAAGGATAGTTTTCAAGGAGACAAGAAAGATGATTTGACTGACTCATTCTGATAGTTGAAGTAGACTACTTAGCCATCTGTTCTTCTCTGAAGGTATCAGGCTTAAGTTGGCGGGAGTGGCTGCAATTGTTTGTCTGAGTGCACTAGAGAGTCACTGCCATGGAAACAACATTTCCTGAGTTTGCATCACACCTCGTAGAGGTCTTGGCACCCAGAATGACCACCTAAAGCAATAAAGCAAGGCAAGAAATGACAGAAAGCTGCCCAATAATATTTAGTCTCTACAAAGGGAAGGTGCTAATTGCTAGGGCAGACTTTTTGGCATACCGCGATGTAAATAGGAAGTCACTGCTTGGATAAATGCATTCACATAAGGATTAAGTACTCTGCTATTGCAGAAGGGAGTCTTGAGAAATATGTATTCTAGTCACTTACTTTCTCCCCAGAAATAAACTATGAGCAGATCGAAATGAAGGCTAATCTATTGTCAGATTTAAAAAAAAAATCATCTAGGACCAACGATATAAAAAATTACATAATGTGTTTTTCCACATCGGAAGCAAGAAAATTCAACATGAACATCATTAAGCTCAAGGCTAAGTCTGAAAGAGATACTGAAACTTCACGGTAGGGTCCCTGACCTCTAAATGTAAAAGCTGCATTGTTATAGAAAATATTTCAGCTATTCTTCAACACACTAGAGAGACAGATAGACACACACACACACACATACACACACACACACAGAATATCAGTTACTTTCTGTTGTAGAAATTTTTTGTTAAAATACTTTTTAAAGAATTACAAGTTGAATAAAAATAAAAGTGGAAAGTACTAAGAAATAAAAAGAATGAAAAAGATTATCTCATAGACCCAACTCTCAAATTCAACATGTATGCCATTTTGGTATATTTTTTCTCTTTCTTTCTTTTAACCCTCTGAATATATTTAAGCAACATTTTACATTACTGAGGATTTGACTCACTGGGGCTCCAGGGTGGCTCAGTGGTCTGACTCTCAGGGTCGTGGGATTAAGCCAGTTGGAGAGGCTTTGGGCTACGCACTCAACAGGGAGGCTGCTTGAGATTTTCTTCTTCTCCCTTTGCCCCTCTCCTTCTCATTCATGCTCTCTCTCTCTCTCAAATAAATAAATAAATCTTTAAAAAAGAGAGAGATAAGAAGGAGGAGGAGGAGGAGAAAAATATCCAGAAGAAAGAATTGAGTCCAGGTGCAATACATTTAAATCGGATCCCTCATCTTTAGAGACAATGCCTTGTCAGATTCCCCTGATACCACCAGAGATTGTCACAAATAAAAGGGATCCCAGAGACTGACAATTACAAATGCCTTGTATAAATGAGGAAACTGATGTCTTAAGAGGAGAAGTTACTTTCAAAGGTCATACAATTAATTGAGTGGTTAACTTAGACTCACACCGTTTTCAAAGCAGCCCAGTGCCACCAATTTACTCCATCTTTGTGGATTAAAACAACCTTCAAATTATTTGTGACTAATATAATATCTTTTTTTTAAGATTTTATTTCTTCATTTGGCAGAGAGAGACACAGCGAGAGAGGGAACACAAGCAGAGGGAGTGGGAGAGGAAGAAGCAGGCTTCCCGCCAAGCAGAAGCCTGATGCGGGGCTCGATCCCAGGACCCTGGGATCATGACCTGAGCCGAAGGCAGATGCTTAACAACTGAGCCACCCAGGTGCTCCTGAATATCTTTTTTTAAAAAGATTTTATTTATGTATTTGATAGAGAGAGACACAGTGAGAGAGGGAACACAAGCAAGGGGAGTGGGAGAGGGAGAAGCAGGCTTCCTGCAGAGCAGGGAACCCGATGTGGGGCTCGATTCCAGGACCCTGAGATCAGGACCTGAGCAGACGCTTAATGACTGAGCCACCCAGGTGCCCTGTAATATGAATATCTTATATCAAGTTGTTCTTTTCCTAGTGTTTCTAGTCTGTTTCTCTTCCCACAAGAAAGGGATTGTAACATACATTGTATCCTCCCTTGCCTGACCCAGACAGAAATTTCCAACTCTTCTGTTCAGTTTCACCTTGGTGAGGAGACATGGTCTCCCCCAACACTCCTCTCTTCACACAAGGAGTTCAAGCCCAGGTCAGAGGGCAAAATTACATGTTTTCAGAACACCTGAATGACACACTGTCTAAAGATGGATGAACTCAGTGGAAGAAGTGGTAGTCCATACCAGAAGATATTTCAAATTTAGAATCTCTACCACTCCACTCTTGGGCTTAACACAAAAACTTATTTTCCCTCAAACCCCACACCCCAAGTTGGCTTCCTTCCATTCCACCCATCACACCTTCCCCCAATCAATTTATATCTCTCTTTTCCTCTTTCCCTTCACCCAAACTCCGTTTCTTGGCCCAACTGGACTGCTGTAACAAAATATTGCACACTGGGTAGCTTAAAAACAACAGAAAATTCCTTCTCATGGTTCTGGAGGCTGGAAGTCTGAGTTCAGGGAGCAGCATGGTCAAGTGAGGAACCTCTTCCAGTCAGACTACCGACTTCTCCTGTCCTCAGGAGGTGGAAGAAGCAAAGGCCTCTTGTATATGGGCATCAATCTCATTTATGAGCACTCTATACACTCATGACCTACTCATCTCTAAAAAGCCCCACTTTCTAATACTATCACATTGGGAATTAGGATTTCATTATATGAGTTTTAGGACCACATGAACATTCAGACCATAGCATTCAGTCTTACCTGATTTCTTGGAGGGGAACACCCATCTGGAAACCTCTTGTAACTTTTTGCTTCAACTCCAGTGTAGGCTAAGTTAGAGAAAATGGCTGCTAGAGTAAAAGAAGAAGGTAGAGATACACAGAAAAAAAATAGTACTTGAGATTTAAGCCTACCAGAAGATTGTATTCAACCAAAAGACAGAAAGCTAGGGCAGAAAATATTTTTTAGATGAGGGACTTAAGGTTTAGAAAGATCAAGTTATTTGTGTTTGTGCATGATCACCCAAGAAGATAGTTCTGGATTCAAAACATGAATCCAGGTTGCCAGTGTATCTGATACTATAGTTCACTTCATCTAATAAAAAGGTTCTGGCAGCCGCAGTGGCATGTCAGGTGTCAACACCTCTTGCATATGAAATCATGTGACTTAAAATAGTAATTACACTTGGAGGTATTCTTGTGTAAAAGTTCTTACACTTCTGAAATGCTCAGACTCGTGGGGGGTGCCTAATCCAAAAACATTTCCTACAGAATTCTGGCTTTTCTTTGCAATGGTTGGCCAAAGACTTAAATCTCTCAGTCTCCCAGTATATCTGCCTGCTTTCAGAGAACATGTCCTATAGTGCTGTAATTATAAACTTCAGTTGTCTGAACCCCAATGCTTTTTGGGGAGCTACAGTGCAAATACTAAGGATCCAGTGTGAAAGGGTAGGTCACAATAAGCAAGAGAACATGTCCACAGTAGACAAAAGAATAGAGGGATTCTAAAGACAATAGAGGGATTCTAAAGAAAATACACAAAATTGGTATTATGGGGCTTCCTTCCATTTACCCTTCCTCTCTGCTATACCTACTGACCTCTTATGATGAATTTGTGCTTATTCCAGTAAAGCGATACATATCCCTAAATATGTGATAATTTACCGTTGCATTAAGGAACATTTGTCAATATGACTGCCCTCATTCTCAGAAGACCATTCCACAGTTGTCAGTTATTCTCAAATATATGAAGGATCAGTTTATGACTTACTCTATACCTAATTCCAATAGCTCTCTTCCTGAGATCAGGATGTTCTTATTTTTCACAGCTGCAGCTTAGAATATACTTTTATAAAGTCATTTCCAAGGTCTTATAGTCACAACATCTTCCTTGTGGATTATGGCAATAGCTTCCTGAAATCCCGTACTCCTGTCCCCAACAGCTATTCTCTGCACGGTAGCTAGGGTGATCCTTTGAAAACATTAATCTGATCGTGCTACACCCTTACTGAAAGCACTATAATGACTTTCCATCACTTGAGTGTAAGATCAAAGCCCTTTCCCTGATCTGGTCCCTCTTTATCTCTCTGACCTTATTTGATAGAGACTCATCCCTGTCTCGCTGAATATGCTTGCCTCAGGGCCTTCCCTGATAGGGCTCCTCTCTCTGAAATGTTTTCCCAATGGCTTACTCCTTCAACTCTTTCAGTCTATGCACAACTACTATTTCATCAGAGAGGTCCTCCTTGAATACCTTTTCTAAAACAGCAATAGCTTTAGTGGTTTGTAAGCTGGCCCCATACATAGAGGGCTAGGAGAGACACAAGAAGGAGGCAGGCCATTTCAGATTGTAGATGGCAGGTTTAACAAGCAAGGGAATTTACATACGAGACCTGTCTTTGAGGGGCCACAGGGTGAGTAGATCTCTTTGCCCAACCGACAGAATCTTAAAAGTTGATGTAGAGGCCTTAACTGGGTTTTGTCACATACACTATCCAGTTGGTGCCAACAATACCTTGCCCTCTCAAGTCTGCATCTTTCAAAATGTCTCCCACTGTGGGAATGGTGGGCAAAATGTACATTCCAAGGACAGGGAAGGGGATGGAGAGCCATGGATTACCCAGTACAGCTCTTGGGTCCACCTGTGGTCACATCCTATGGATAATGTCCTCCAACAATCCCCTTCTTCACTCTTTTACTTTGCTTTTTTTCCCCAACTTTTACTACCTGATGTTATATTGTATACCTAAACCTTCCTGCTCCACAAGAGCAGATACTTTTTCTGTTGGTCCACTGACAAAAACTCTCAGTGCTTATTAGTTGCTCGGTGCTTATTAGTTGCTCGGTGCTTATTAGTTCACAAGTATTTGTGAAATGGCCTCATAAAGTGTGCTGTTTCTTCTGATGTGGCACAGACCATTTTAGAAGTATTTGTACTGGCCGTTTGCTACTCCCATACTTTGAACCAGTAAATTTGTTTTGAATTGTGATGAAAGTAATTTATCACTAACAGTGTGACATTTAATGCTTAATTTATTTTATATACATAGGAAGGGATTTAAGAAACCTTCTTGTATTTGCATCTCCTTCACACCTTTATATATTTTAAAGAGTAGGAGAGGAAAGGGTGGGGTTAATGAAGGCACACTGAAAATAGAATTTCAATTACTACTCTGCTTATCTTTACCAAAGTCTAACGCTTAGGAGGGTCATATAATCATCCATCAAGAGTATCTTGATGAGAAAAATAAAAAGAGGGTGCCTGGGTGGCTCATTTGGTTAAGTGTCTTGATTTCGGCTCAGGTCATAATCTCAGGGTTGTGAGATCGAGCCCCACATCAGGCTCCTCACTGGGCATGGAGACTGCTTAAGATTCTTTCTGTCCATCTGCCTCTACCCTTGCCCCCACTCTCTCTCCCTCTCTAAAAAAAAATAATAAAAAATAAATAAAAGGTTGAAATCCTTTCTTCAAAGTAATGATTCCTTGACATCATGTTTGGTGTGAACATTGATATGAGGACTCCTTAAAATAAATCCAAAGCCCCCTCAAAATTTTTGGCACATAAATATAGAGATCACTGCAGTTAACATTTCTAAAGCCAAATTTCCACTGTGTAATGTGATTTATAAACATCATCTAATGTGTTTCTTAATACACAGTAGGTATTCAGAAATGTTACTTCTCCTCTTACCCTTACCATAATTTTCTCAACTGTGATAGGAAAGAAAGAAATGTTAGTAAGTTATAAGTTTTAGCTATCTATCCTGCTCCTAGTATCCTCTTTAAGCCAGGCCAGGCCTTCTTTTATTGGAAGGAATCCAAGTAATGACTAAAGTGAGGAAAAATACTAACAAAATGACTAACATTATCTACATAATAAACACCAAAGTGCAAGAGGATGAGGAATGCCTGAAGGAGTTTATGGAGGCTGGGTAGAAGGAGAGATTTGCCAAGTTGGGAGATGAGGAGATGACACTTGGAAGCAACAGGGAGTGGACAGTTGCCAAAAAAGTGAAATAATTAGCAAGCCACTGGAAGAGAGGCTTTCTAGAAGTTTGGGAAGCATTGTAATTGGAATGTCCTTTGTAAAACTTTTGGAGAAAATTTATAGTCAAAACTCAAACTGCTCTCAATTAAACTCCTGTTGCCAAATTCTAGGTTTTTGTTGTTTGTTTTAACTGTAATTCTTTCCTGAGGCCATGCTCAAAGTAAAAGCAAGGCAACCTGTCTTCATATGCACCCCCCAGCCCCCCGAACACCCCCTCCACCGCTCCTATGAGAAATTTAAATTCTCTAAGTTCATAGACTTTCTAGATGGAATTTGGGTGAGCAATATAAAGCTGAATTTGGAAAGATCCCTAGAATTATCTTCCATGAATGCCACTCAAAGAAGGGAAATTAAAGAAATTGGTTAGTAAAGAGCAAAAGGTATTATAAATACATATATTGTCTCTCTTTGCAGAGGCCTATAACATGCTGACAAAAATATGCGTAATACCTCACTATTTGGGGACCGCTGGGTGGCTCAGTTGTTTAAATATCTGCCTTCAGCTCAGGTCATGATCCCAGGGATGGAGTCCCACATCTGGCTCCTTGCTCAGTGTGGACCCTGTTTCTCTCTCTGCCTGCCACCCCAACCCCCCTGCTTATGTGCTCTCTCTCTCTCTGACAGATAAACAAATAATCTTAAAAAAAAATACCTCACTATTTGATCCATCACCCAATAAATGAGGAAGCCAGAGTGGCTAAGTTTATCCGTTCCACAAAGAACTGAGGCAGTGAGGAAGGGAAAAGGTATTTAGAACCTGTATATATTGGGGGAAGAAAGGCCTTATTTTTTAAAAGTTATAGAGTGAAAGAAAATACTCTTAAAAGGTTTTGACATAGAGAACCAAAGAAAGCAAATTATAGAAATTTTGTGATGCTAAAATTGAGTTCTCTCTATTGATATTTTTGAAAGAGACTGTATTAAACAGACAAATTGTTTTTGGTTACTTTTTATTTTTTTAAGATTTTATTTATTTATATGAGAGAGAGAGAGAGCACGTGCACGAGGAGGGGGGAGGAGCAGAGGGAGAGAGAGAAGCTGACTCCCCACTGAACAGGGAGCCAGATGCAGGGCTCAGTCCCAGGACCCCAGGATCATGACCCAAGCCAAAGTTAGACCTTTAACAGACTAATCCACCCAGGCACCCCTGCTTTTGGTTACTTTAAAAAAAAAATGAGTCTCTGCTGAGACTGGATTCAAGGCAAGATCCTAGTAGGCTGACTTTATGCATGTGACAAAGAAATAAGCATATTTTATTCTTTTTCTTTTTAATCCCCTTTTATCCCCTTTTTACCTACAGGTAAGCTTTAGGAGGGTCATTTGTTTATCTATCCACAAAGTCTATGACAATACCTGGCACAAAATACATGTTTAATGGATTAACTAATGAAAGATTAAATTAATCGAATTTTTAAAGAGAAAAAAATGATTGCTATTGTCTATATTGACAAAATTCATTTATTTTGGACACTTAAGAGATCTAGAACAATTTTATTTCAACTTTATGACAAGAAAGCACATATTAAAAAAGAATCAGGAATTATGAATGATATTCATGTCAGAAAGTGGTCAACTGAGTGGCTATTCATATATTTATCAGAAATTTGGTTTCTTGCCATTTTATTTCCATCCAGCCACCCGTGGAAGCAATACTTATAAATATTTTATTGAATAGCTTTCATTTTAACATAAGCAGTAAGTAGGAGAGCAGATGCTTCGGCATCTACAGGATTGCCTTTGTGATGAAGCCAAATGCCAGGGCTGCTTTGGCAAGAACTTTCATATTGGCTAGGTCTCAGGATCAACTGTCCTCATCAGAATTTATTATTTTTTTCAAGTTATCATATAATAACTTTTAAATATTTTATTAACTAGTCTGAAGAAAGCTCAGTTCCTTCAAATTCTCAACTAAAAACAGCATCATTTGGGGATAATTACTTGACAGCTCCCCTTCTAAACACCTGACTGTGCTATGTACCCTCTTTTCAGCCTTACCTGTAAGTGGCCACTTCTTGCCGTTGCTCAGCCTCACACCACACCTCCTGACCTTTAATGATTCCAGATGATTGATAGGGGAAACTCTGGTCCAACTTAAATTCCACACTATTTCCTTTCTCCGTCCTCCAGGTCTTTCCTTTGTTTCTTCCTTTCATTTGATATAGATCAATTAATTCTACTTTGGGCAATTTTTAATTTTACACCTGTAAAAGGTAGGATTTATCTCTACTGGCTGTATGTATATTTGGTCACACAGGTTTCTGAGGGAGGTGATACAGGGGACATTTAAGCTCAATTAAGTTCTTCATATTCTATGTTAGGTATTTGCCACAAATTCCTGGTCCTACCCCAGTGAGAGGGACTATATCATAAACCAAATATAGTGGTTTAAACAAATAAGTTTATTTTTATTATGTAAGAAACCCAGAAGTCGACTGCAGGATAAATTTAGTAACTCAGCAATCAGGGATGACTTCTCTCAGCCTTCCCATCATAGTTGAAAGGTGGTTCAGAGGCTCTTGCCATCGTATCATATCCAGCCAAGAAAAATAAAGAAGGAAAAAGCACAACTAGCAGATGTCCACTTGCATCTCATTAGCCAGAAGTCTGTCACACAGCCAAACCTAACAGGATGTTGATGGGACCAACCTGCAATGTCTGCCACACTAACCTCACTCTTTCTCAGGTCTAGGCTTAATGCTCCTGCCTTAATATTTTACTTAGCTCTCCAGAACTGAGGGCATCTCTGAAATGGAAGGACATCTCCTTTTTACTAATCCAGTGGCAGGAAAAGGAACTCAAACAAGAGGGAGGATATTTGTATCACTTCTTTTCTCCCACCAAGTCTACCACTGCTGAGCACCACGGAAGCACATTCTAATCTTGATGATCTCACTTGATTCTTGACATATCAGTGTCTCTCTTCTCTAAGGAAGAGGATTGACTTCTGAAAATGGGGAAAGCTCCCCTCAAAACTATATTCTTAATATCCAATTTGTACCCCAGAGAATGTTATTTCAAAGCAACACTGCGTTGTTTAGAATTGTAAACGTCTTATCTATTTTTTATTTTTATCCTGAGTCTCAGTAATGTTGAATAATATGCTGATATTATAGAAAACCAACTTGTTTTTCTAAATTTCAAAGGCAGATTAATATATTGCCTGACTTTCAAAACAAACAAATATTGTTCAATCTAGGAATTTGTTTGGCCTTTATCGTGTTCTTTTCCTCCAACTTTTTATTTTAGAAAAGTTGCTAAAAAGCACAAAAAACACCCTTCTATCTGTCACTTACATTCACCAAGTTTTAACATTTTACCACCTCTAAATAAGAAAGCATTTAGCTCCAAATTCTTGAGATGTCCTCTTACATAACCATAATGCAATGTTCACATTAAAGGAATTTAATATTGATTTGTTGTTATTATTAACATATATTGCCCGTTCTCTAGTTTCTCATATAATCCCAATGTGTTCCAAATGTCTTTTTCCCACATCTCAAGGACTCAGTCAACAAAATTAATTGCTATCACTCTCTAGTCTACTGTAATCAAGAGTAGTTCATTGTTTTGTTTTGTTTTGTTTTTTTCTTTCACGGACACTGATATTTTTTGAGAAATGTGAGCCATTTGTTTGCAGAGTGTCTCTCAGTGTATTTGATTGTTTCCTCAAGATTAGATTCAGGTTAAACCTTTTTAAGAAGAATACTACGTAGATGCTTTTGTATCATTCTCAGTACATCATATCCGGAGAAGGATGATATTGGTTTGTCCTGCTACTGGTGATGCTGAATTTGATCATTTGGTAAAGGTAGTGTTCACCAAACTTCTATACTACAGCATTATGTTTCCCCCTTTCTAATCAATAATTAATCTGTGGAGGTTATATGTTGAGATTGTGTGATTATCCTGTTCCCCAGTGATCTTTAAGCTAATGGTTTTAGCATTTGTTGCTGATTTATTCCTGAATTAATTGCTAAAATGTTGGCTGCAAGACGGTGATTTTATAATTTTATCACTCCTCCTATATTTATTACTGGTGCTTTTCTGTAAAAAAGAGATTTCCCTTCATTCCCTTCCTTCTGGGCCCTTTGAAAATTAGTATTATTATGGTTCATGGATTTATTTCTTATTCAATATGTTATAAACCATTTCTATCATTACTTCTTTTTGAGGCTCGAATTATCCCAAATTTGGCTGATGGGAGTCTTTCCAAACATGCTTTTCTGTCCTCTTGATATATTCCTATCAATTTTTGAGAACTTCTTACTTTCTGACATAACAAAATGTCCCAGACTCACCTTGTTTCCCTGCCACAGACCCACAGCCAGCCATTATCCAAGGAGCTGTGGCTCCTTTTAGAGAATGGGATTTGTAAAATCAAGATCTAGGTGCTAAGTACTCTCGGTGCTATTGATGTACTACTCCTACTAGCTTTATCAGTGAACAAAGCTAGGAAATATGTATTTTGAAAATCATTAGCTCATACTGATAACTCCAATTCAAATACCAAGACACAGACTCTTAACTATGGAGAACAAACTGATAGTTACTAGAGGGGAGGTAGGGGGATGGGTTAAATGGGGGATGGGGATTAAGGTGTACACTTGTGATGAGCCACAGGTGTTGTATGTAAGTGTTGAATACGAAATTGTACATCTGAGGGGCGCCTGGGTGGCTCAGCCGTTAAGTGTCTGCCTTCGGTTCAGGTCATGATCTCAGAGTCCTGGGATCGAGCCCTTAATCGGGCTCCCTGCTCCGGGGGAAGCCTGCTTCTCCTTCTCCCACTCCCCTTGCTTGTGTTCCTTCTCTCGCTGTGTCTCTCTCTGTCAAATAAATAAAATTTTTAAAAAATAAATAAATAAATAAATTGTATACCTGAAACTAATATTATACTGTATGTTAACTAACTGGACTTTAAAAACTTAAAAAAATAGAGTACACAACAAATGAAGGGGGGGAAATCGGAGGGTGAGACGAACCATGAGAGACTTTGGACTCTGAGAAACAAACTGAGGGTTTTAGAGGGGAGAGGGGAGGGGGGATTGGTTAGCCCGGTGATGGGTATTAAAGAGGGCACGTACTGCATGGAGCACTGGGTGTTATACGCAAACAATGAATCATGGAACACTACATCAAAAACTAATGATGTAATGTATGGTGATTAACATAACATAATAAAAAAAAAAAAGTTAAACATAGAGTTACCATATGACCAAGCAATTCTAATCTTAAATATATACCCAAAATAATTGAAATCATATGGCCACACAAAAACTTGCACACAGATGATCATAGCAGCATTGTTTATAATAGCCAAACAATGGAAATAATCCAAGTGTTTATCAACTGATGAATGCATGAATGAAATGTGGTATATCCATACAATGAAATATTATTTGGCAATAAAATGAAATTGAAGTACTGAAAAAAAAATAAAGTACACGTATCTTGAGGAGCACTGAATAATGTATAGAATTGTTGGATAATTATATTGTATACCTGAAGCTAATATAACATGGTATGTTAATTATACTGGAAAATAAACAAATAAATACAAATACAATACTGTACTATTCTTTCTTTCCTCCCATTCTACACTTATAACTTCCTTCTTCCACAGTGGGAAACAAATGTGACTCCATAAATATCAGTGTGTATATATTTATTTGTTCAGTCATACAACATACGAGTAAGTTTCAGACCTACTACACATATATCCCTACACTCACAAATGTATTAATTAAAGGTCTAAATTTCCCTTTGTCCCTAGTATATATCTTTCCAGAAATAAAGTCAAAGTATTTTATATACAAGTTACTTACATTAATTCTTTTCTTCTTCTCTGTGTTTGTAATCATCAGTGTGATAAGCAATTAGGTATTTTCTTATATTTTAACCAATTTGAGAGGTTTTTTTTTGCAATACTTTGTTGAATTAGTATTTCTTGAATATAAAAATAAGAACATGGTTCAAAAGTCAAATCTATATAAAAATTCTTAGCAGGTGCCTGGGTGGCTCAGATGGTTAAGCATCTGCCTTCGGCTCAGGTCATGATCCTAGGGTCCTGGGATCGAGTCCCACATCGGGCTCCCTGCTCCTTGGGAGCCTGCTTCTCTCTCTCTCTCTGTCTCTCATGAATAAATAAATAAAATCTTAAAAAAAAAATTCTTAGCAACGTCTTATTCCTCTCATATCTTTTCTAATCCGTTTCCACATATTTTCTGAAGGTAAAAATGTAATCATTCACTAATCTACCTTTCCTGCATTTCTTTTACAAAAAAAAAAAAGATACATCTCCATGAACACAAACATACACAACCATTTTTATTTCTCCTTTTCTCTTACACAAAATATATATCATAACTCTACTTAAACCATATCATTTAAAAAGATTTTTAAATTCTTTTTATATTTGTATGTTATTTAATTCTCTGAACATAATTATTGTCAATAAGCCCAATCACCAATTATTGGGCATATAGGTAACTTCCAACAATTTGTTGTTATAAATAATATTACAATGAATAAATTATTCATTTTGTATGAGTGTGTTACTAAAGGTGTATCTTCAGGGTAAACTTCTAGAACTAAGGTTGTTGGTCAAAGGGTATGTGGTTTTGCTATATACTGTATCACTAAACTTTCCTCCACAGGGGTTATACAATTTTACAGTTCTAGCATCAATATAAAAGAGTACCTGTTTCCCCACAGCCTAAGCAACAGCGAAGTATGTTATCAAACTGGCAAAGTTTTGCCAATCGAATAGATAAAAAATGGTTTAATTCAGTGTAGTTTTAACCACATTTATTGTAGTATGGATGAAGACGCATGTATTTTCAAGAGCTTAAAGGCCATTTTCTCATATCTTATGCTCTTACATCTTTTTTCCTTATTTCTTTCCTTTTTTTTTTAGGTCTTGTTATTTCTTGATTTCTTATGAATTTTTATATTTTTTTCAGAATTTAACTCTTAGAATAAATGTTAAACAAGTATTTCCTCCCAGTTTGTAATTTATTTTTTAACTTTATTTTTTTCTAAGCAAAAGATTGCCTTTTTATATTCCTGAATTTACCAGTCATGTCTTTAATTACATCAGGATTTTGAGAGTCAAGTAGAAAGCTTTTGCCTACTTCTAGATTGGAGGGGAATTCATCTATGTTTTCTTCTGTGTATGTTTTGTTTGTTTTTTCTTTTTTTACATTTAGAGTTTTGAACCTTTTGGAGTTCATTTCTGTGTAAGCTATGAGATGTAAATTCAATACTCTTTTTTAAATGGCTATGCAATTTGCCAATCACATGTATTAATAAGCCTATATTTTCTACCGTGACTAAGGTGTCATCCTTATCCTATACTAAATTTCTATACATCTTTGGGATATTTTTCAGAACCTTTTATTCCGCTCTACTACTCTTTCTGTCCATTCATATGCCAATCACAACTGTCTCAGTTACAGAAGCTTCATAGGATTTTTTAGGATCTGGTTAAGTACCTACGATCCTCCCACCCCATGGGTCTTCAAGATCTTATTATTCTTGCACATTATTTTTCCATATTAGCTTGCATAACTACAAATTAAAATTCTAAATTTTTATTGAAATTACATTTGATTCATATATTAACTTAAAGAAAATGGACATGCATATGATATTGAATCCAGAAACAAGAAATGTTTTTACGTTTGTTCAAACCTATTTTTGTCTTTCATGAGTGTTTTTCCTAAGAATTGTATGTATTTTGCTGCAGTTTAAATGGGATATCTTTTCTTGTATTTTTACTGATGGTGCAGTTGAAGGCCACTGGTTTTTCTATGTTTAATTTTTACATCCTATTGCATTATAAAATGTTTATTATATAGTATGTTTTATATCCTACTCTCTTAAATTCTCAGAATATTGTCATATCACTTGCATATAGATATAGTTTTACTTCTTTTCCAATTTGGTCAATAGTCCCACATGATGTTAAACAGTAGTGGGGAAGTAAGCCTTGTTCTTGATCTAAGTAGAAATGGTT
The DNA here is from genome assembly GCF_054177405.1 of Leptonychotes weddellii. NCBI lineage: Eukaryota > Metazoa > Chordata > Mammalia > Carnivora > Phocidae > Leptonychotes > Leptonychotes weddellii. Next base: position 135,808,718 of record NC_138369.1, on the reverse strand, counting down.
CTATCGTGTGTGTGTGTGTATGTGTGTGTGTGTGTGTGCATTCTTATTCCATTAAATGTTATCAGAAAAAAAATGTTATCAGTTGTGTCAAAGGCCTTCTGGGTAAACTATGATTTTTCTCCCCAGAAATTAACGTGAGTAAATTCTCTTCATTAATATGAAAATATATGTTAAAAGATTGAGCAAATATTGAGCATTCTTACCGTTTGAGAATAAACCTCACTTTGTCATAATGCATTATTTTCCTGAGAGACTGTTCAATGCCGTTTGCTAATGTTTTATTTAGGGTATTTGCTTCAGTGTTCACAAGTAATATTTGTTTTTGTTTTGTTTTCTGTTACCACCAGGTCCAGCAATTAATATTATATTCATCTCATAAGAACTAATTTGGAAGTTTTCCTTCACTTTTGAAGCTCTGCAACAATTTATGTAGCATTAGGAACATCTAGATGTTAACCATTTCATACAATGCCCCTTTGGAACGATCTAGAGCTGGTGCTTTTTTTGGGGGGGGCTGGATTTTTTTTAACTTTCACCATTTTCCTATGAAACTAGTCTATTTCACCTCTGTGTGCAACAGGATTATTTTTACTTAATTGCACATACCTAGAAAAATTTATCTCCCACCTAAATTTACAATGTATCTGCATAGAGTTACACCAGGTATTGTTATGAATTTTGTTCTCTGTCTCAATAGCTTTTATTCTTGTAGTTAATTATTTTAATATTTGTGATTTATTGTTTTCTTTATTAGGCTAAATAGTAATATGTCTACTTTTGCTAACTTTTTAAAAGAACCAGTATTTGGACTTAATATTACTTTTAAATGTTTATTTCTGCCTCATTAATTTTTGTTTTTATTTTCTTAAGTCATTCCTTACTTGTTTTTATTTTAAGATTTTGTATACTTTTAGTTTTGAGTTGGGAAATTAAGAAACTTATTTTTAATTTTACACTTGTATTGATACAGATATTTAAGGTTTTGAATATTCCTCTGGAAAGTGCTATAAATACAAGAAATAGATTCTGATAATACATTAAGATTTGTACTACCAATTTTTAAAATATTTTGCATTTATGCTTTTCATTTCTTCTTTTGTCTAGAAATATTGAACAAAGTGGTTTTCATTTTATTTTTCATAATTTTCAGTGGGAAGATCCTTTTTGGTTTTCCCCAACATTTTATTGTCAATATTGTATGTACAGAAGAATGGAAAGAATTGTATAGTAAACAACCATATACCCACCATTGAAATTTTATTATTCTCAACGTTTTGCTGTATAAGCTTTATCACATATCTATCCATTTATCTACTCATCCAGAAATTCAATTTATCAGTTGATCTCTTTATGAATTTATCTACTAATCCATAAATTCATCTTACTTTTTGAAGTGTTTCAAAGTAAGTTTCAGACATCAGGACACACCAGCATTAAACAGTTCAGCATTTATGTCATTAACTAGAATTCAATATCTGTTGGTAGTTATTTTTGCCTTATTTGAAGTAAATTAACCTATAGTGATATGAACCATCCATGAGTTTTGACAAATGCCGAGTTCTGTTATACAAACACCTATCAAGCTATAAAGCATTTCCATCACCCCAAAAGTTCCCTCATATCTCTTTCCAGTCAGTTTCCATTCCCAACACTTCTGAGGTAAACACTTAATATTTTTTCACTATAATTTTTGCCCGTAATAAAAATTTTTTAGATAAAATTATACAGCACACGGTCTAATGTGTAAAGCTTCTTTTGCTCAACATAATTTTAAGATTCATCAAAGTTGCTAATTACAACAGTATTTTTTTTTAATGGTACCTAAGTCTCCCATTATATAAATACACCGCAGTTTGTTTATCTATTCTCCTGTTGATATGTATTTGGATTATTTCCAAATTTTGGCTATTATGAAGAACAGCTTTGAACATTTTTGTGCATATATGTTTTCATTTCTCTTGGATAAATACCTAAGAGTGCAATTGTTGTGTCATAGGTTGGCTATGTATTTTATTTTATAAGAAACCCCCATGATACAGAAATTATAAAATAAAATATAGATAAATTAAATATTATCAGAATGTAAAATGTTTGCTTTCAAATGTCACCATTAAGAACACAAATAGACAAGTTACAAACTAAGAGAAAATATTTTCAAAATATGTGAGAATCTGTTTCCAAGAGATAGATATATTTATATCTACCCAGTATGTATCTAATATATCTATATATCTCTCTACATATTTATATAGATGTGCAGATACCTATATAGGTATTGTATACCTTTACCTACCTATAGATACCTATATTGGTATACTAATAGAGGTATATATATACCTACATAGATACCTATATAGCTGTACTAATATCTAATATGTTACACATAATACATGTTTTGTATATATACATATATATACACACAATTATATTAAAGCACAATAAAAATATACACAATGCAATAAAAAAATACAAAAAATTTAGACAGATATTTAGAACAATGTGAAAGGCAAATGAGTACACGAAATAGTGTTCAACATTATTAGTCATCAGCAAAATGCAAATTAAAACCCTAATGGCAGGGACTTTAGTTTCTCTTTCTGCATGTAAGCAGCTTTTCATTCAGACTGAAAATCGACAATTCTTCTTAGATCCTTAAGAGAGGGGAGTACACAGGCCAAATCACTGCCCCTGTGATTGGCAAGACAGAGGGGCAAATACAGGGAGTCCGAGGTAACTGGATTACCGGAGCAGAGACCTAGAAGAAGAAACTGCCTCTGGAACCAGTGCCAGGTTAGGAAAACCTGAACTTACTTGATGAATTGCTGGAAGCTCAGTATGGACAACTCTGCAAGTTAAAAACATCCAGGGGAACCCAGTCCTGGGGGGGTCCCCCCAGTATTGTGGTATTTAGCTCCAGGAACTTGACCAAATGCTACAGTATTAAACATTAGAGAAAAACCCCCTCCTGCTTCTGGGGAGGGAGGCGGGGAAAGAGCTATTTTGAAATTTGCCAGGGCACTCAGTTCTTCTAAAGGAGGCTTGCCCTCAGGGGGAAATAGTTCAGCAAATCTAATATTAGCTAAAAAGAAGCATATTAAGACTTCAGTTTTTATGTTCTGCCTGTAAGAAGCTTGGAAGTTGCCACTCTGTCCTAACAACAAATATAAAGCTGAACAGCCTGAAAAAAATTTGAACAAATCTTCTTGAAGCCTTAAGAGAGGGGAGGACACAGTGCAAACTGCCGTCCCCAAGATCAGAGAGACAAACAGGTGAATACAAGGAGGCAGGCTTACCAAAGCAGAGACTCACCAGCTACACACCACAGGAACCAGGGGTAATTAGGAAAACCTGAACAGTAACTGACGATTTGCTGGGGGCTCAGTACAGACAATGTTGACACTTAAAAACTCCAAAGGCCCAGTCATGGGGGGGCCACAATACAGTAAGCTTTACCTCCAGGAGCTTAACCAGGTTCTCACAGTAAAAATTGGAGGAAAAAATCCCTTTCAGCTGGGGGTAGGCGAGGGAAAAAGGATTCACTTTGAAATACTCCAGAGCATTCTGTTCTTCTTAACAAGGCCTGCCCTCAGGAGAAACTAGTTAAACAGAGCCTTATTTACCTGGGGAAGGGAAATAGCCAACTCCAGCCCACTCCAGTCAACCTGTCCCATCGGAGTGGGGGAGAAAACTGAGAAACGCTTATGAAGTTCACAGGCCAAAGGCATGGGCTCACGAGAAGGCTGAGATCTAATCATAGGTCTACAGAATGTCTCCCTTCCCTAAACCTCATCACCATATTACCAAAGGCTTATGTCTATCAGTTCCTTTTCCTCAGTACTCAGCTATCAAGAAAAAGTTTCAAGACATAGCAAAAGACAAATAACACAATTTGAAGCAATAGAACAGCCTCCAGAATCAGACATGGTGCGTTGTTAGAAACCTTGGACAGGGATTTTAAAACAACTATAATTAAGATGCTAAGGACTCTTAACGGATGAAGTGGAGAGCATGCAAGAACAGATGGCAGTATGTGGAGATAGAAATTCTAAGAGAGAACCAAAAAATATTAGAAATGAAAAAAAATATATAACAGAAACAAAGAATGCCTTTGGCTGAGCTAGAGGATATAGCAACAGCATCCTGGAAAACTGAAAAGTGAAGAGAATTAAGACTGAAAAACAAAACAGAAGAGAATATCCAAGGACGATGGGATAACTACGAAAGGTGTCACATACACACAAGAGGAACACCAGAAGGAGAAGGAAGAAAGGACCAGAAAAATATCTGAAGCCTGACAGAATTTGCCCAAATTAATATCAGACACCAAACCACAGATCAGGAAGCTTAGAAAAGACAAAGCAGGATAAATGCCAAGAAAACAAAACCAGAGAATAATATTTTCAAATTACAGAGAATCAAAGATACAGAAAAAAATTCTGAAAGCAGTCAGAGGAGAAAAATACCTTAAATACAGAAGAACAAAGAGAAGAATTACATCTGACTGCTCCTTGGAAACTATGCAAGAATGAAGAGCAGTACAGAAAATAAGAAGTGTTGATGAGGATGTAGAGAAATTAGAAACCTTGTATATTGTTGGTGGAAACATAAAATGATACAACTGTCATGGGAAGCAGTATGGTAGTTCCTCAAAAAACTAAAAATAAAATTATCATATGATTCAGCAGTTCCATTTCTGGGCATACACGCCAAAGAATTGAAAGCAGGCTCTCATGGAGATATTTGTACACCCATGTTCATAGCAGCATTGTTCACAATAGCTAAAACATGAAAGAAATCTAAGTGTCCACCAACAGATGAATGGATAAGCAAAATACGGTATATACATAATTCTGACATATGCTGTAACATGGATAAACCTTGAGGACATTGTTGAATTTAAGTAAAATAAGCCAGTCACAAAAAGACAAATCCTGTGTGTCTTCTAGTTATATGAGATACTAGAGTCATCAAAATCATAGATATGGAAGGTAGAATAGTGGTTGCCAAGATCTGGGGGAGAGGGGTTATTGTTTAATGGGTACCGAATTTCAGTTTTACAAGATGAAAACAGCTGTGGACAGGGATGGTAGTAATGACCACACAATATTATTAATGGATTTAATACCTCTAAACTGTATGGTTAAAAATGGATAATATTTGTACATACAAATATTAAATCATTATGTTATACACCTGAAACTAATATGGTATACCTCAATTTGATATCAAATTTTTTTTTAAAGTTAAGATGCTGAATGTTATGTTCAGTACATTTTATCACAATTAAAACATGGGGAAAAGAGTCATATGCATTTTAAAGAAATTGAGAGAAAAATATAGTATTTTGTATTTATCCATATTTGCCATTTCTGCTACTCTTCAATCTTCTCCCGAAATCTGACTTTCTCTATGTTATCATCTTACTTCAAATGAAGTACTTCCTTTGGCATTCCTGGTAATAAAGTCTCTTAGGTTTGTTTTTGTTCTTCTGAAAATACTGGACATAGAATTCTGGATTGACTGGGTTTTTTTCTTTTTAGGACTTTAAAAAGAATTTTCCATGGTCTTCCTGTCTTCTATTCACTTTTTGTGATGAGATGTCAGGCATCATTCATACCATTGTTCCCAAGTATGAATGTTTTGGTTATTTTTCCCTGTAGCTTCTTTTAAGAATTTTTTTTTCTTTGTTCTTTCTTTAATAGTTTGATGATTATTCACCTATGTCTTTTTTCTTTGTATTTATCTTGCTGGGATTTGCTGAGTTTCTTCTTTCTTTTTTTTAAGATTATTTATTTATTTATTTGAGAGAGAGAGATCACCAGCAGGAGGGAGGGGGAGAGGGAGAGGGAGAAGCAGACTGCCTGCTGAGCAGGGAGCCCGATGCAGTACTCGATTTGAGGACCCTGAGATCATGACCTGAGCTGAAGGCAGATGCTTAACCGACTGAGCCACCCAGGCACCTGGTTTCTTCTTTCTTTACATCTATGTCTTTCAATACATTTGGAGAAATCTCAGTCATTTTTTCAAATATATGTCTGCCTCAGTCTTTCTTTCTTATTTATGCTTCTCAGACTCCAAATATATGTATGTTAAAATCTTGATGTTCACCCACATCACTGAGGCTCTCTTTATTTTGCAACTGTTTTCTTTCTAGTCTTCAGATTAGATCACTTCTGTTGATCTATTTCAAATTCCCTGATTTTTTTTTCTTTTGTCATCTTCATTGTACAGTTAAGCCAATTCACTGAATTTTCCCATAAGTTATTCTATTTTTCAGTTCTAGGGGTTTTTTGTTTGTTTTTTACATTTTTAATTCCTATGCTGAGATTCTCAACCTGTTCTATCATTATGAGCATACATTCTTTTTGTCACTGAGCATAATTACAATGACTGCTTTAAAATTCTTGTCTGTTTATTCTAATGTCTTAGTCATCACAGATTTAGTTTTTATTGATCTTCTTTTCTCTTAAGTGTGGGCCATATTTTTCTATTTCTTTAATCTCATGATTTTGAATGTAACATTTACTGGATATTGTGATTGGTGTATTATAGAAACTGGATTGTTATCATCTTCTGAAGAATGTCAATTTTTGTTTGTTTTAGCAATTAACTTGGCTGAATTCAAGCTCCAGACTCCTCTATGACAAAAGGAAGCTACAATTTCTGTTCAGTTTTTTAGTCTTATTGGTCTTTTTGGAGCGTGCCCTGTGCATTTATAGTTCATACATTAGCCAGAGATTTGGGCAGTTTATAAACAGACATTGGATCCTCCTATCTGAGGCTCTCTCCTTTTCAAATTTTCCTTTGACTTTTCAGTGGTGGCGATAGCCCAGAGCCTTGCCCTCTGATCTGTCGTGCCAGTAACACGTTAGGCTTCTAGCCAAGTTTGCACAACTCAGGGCAGCATGAACATGACTGTGGCCTGTGTCCAGGCAAAAAGTCATAAAAAGAGACATTCATTCAGTATTTCCTTCCTCTAAGAGTTGTTTCTGTGTACTTTTGCCATTTCCATGGTGCTTTTAAATAGCTGTTTTAGGGAAGCCTGAGTGGCTCAGTCAATCATCCAACTCTTGGTTTCAGCTCAAGGTCATGATCTCCAGGTGGGGAAATCAAGCCTCACGCAGGGCTGCCTATACAGTGGGGAGTCTGCTTCCCCCTGCCCCTCCCCCACTCGCACACACACACACACACACACACACACACACACACACACACACACTCTCTCTCTCAAATAAATAAATAAATAAATAAATAGCTGTTTTATCCAGAGTTTATAAGTAGGAAGTTGAATTTTCTTTGTGAGGAAATTTAAAGATAATTTTAAATATGATTTGTGTGATTTGAGCTCATTTACATTTTAGTGATATGACTGGTGTGTTTGGATTCAGTTCTATTAAATTATCTTATATTTATTTTGCATAATATTTCATATTACAATGTTACTTTCTTTGCATGGTCTTATTTTGTACTCTCTTTTTCATTCTTTCTGGCATTTAAGATTCTTATTTTTGTTCACATGTTTAGCATGATACACATACCTTCTATAATGCCTAATGTTCTTGACTTATTACCCAACTATTTGGCTTTCACTTTTATTTGTTTTCACTGGACTCATATTGCTATAGAATAATCAATAGGCTGGTTCTGTGTTTCTTTTTTTCTCATCTTCTCCATCCAGTCTTTAGTTGCATTACATCTGCATTGACAGAATATGTACTATTTGTATAACTTTCCTTTGTCACTTTGCTTTTAAAGGAAAAATACACATGGGGAAACACTTTATGTTACATCATAAATATTCATGAAGTGATGGGACAGAATTGAAACCAAACACATCATTCATATCACAGTATTACAATGATCATGATTAGTTCTTTTGCCAGTCTCCCCAGAAACCACTTGGGTTTGGATAGAACTTCTCCACTGGTAGATTCCTCAGGAAGGGATTTTAAAAATAGTTACCCCCAGTTCTTGTAGGTTAAATCATATTTATTATCACTTTAATATTTCCTAACAGCTTGACTGCCTATAAAATCCTTTGGTTCACACTTTCCTAGGGTTTCTGAAAAATGCCATGTTTTGTTTTGTATATTGTTGTTAAAAAGTATAACACTAATATTAATGTTCTTCAGTTAGTATATGACTTGCTCTTTTTGTCTAGAGCCCTGAACTTTTCTTTAGCTTCCCTTTAATATTAATTTCTAAGAATTGTTTTATGATATGTGTTGTAGTTGTCTGTTTCAGGGCCGAGTTTTTCCAGAAATAGTAGGCCTTTCCAATAACTGATTTTAGGTCTTTTGTATCTAGAAATTTTTCTGAAAAATACTTTAAAAAATAATTCTATGCCATTTTTACTGTTTTTTATTTTTTAGGGAATCTAATTGTATGTATCATCATTTTCCTGTCTTATCAATCACTTTTACTTTGATTTTTTATGTCATTTTCTATATTGTCTTTATGTTCTCTTAGCTATTTTCATGCCTTTTCTCAATATTCTTTTTTATATTATCAATTTAATCTATTCTTTTTGGACCACTTTCTATTCTATCTTCATTTATTATTGATTTTTATCTTTTTCGTCAATTTCATTTCTTTTTTTTTTTTTTTTTTTTTTAAAGATTTTATTTATTTGACAGAGAGAGACACAGCGAGAGAGGGAACACAAGCGGGGGGAGCGGGAGAGGGAGAAGCAGGCTTCCCGCGGAGCAGGGAGCCCGATGCGGGGCTCGATCCCAGGACCCTGGGACCATGACCTGAGCCGAAGGCAGACGCTTAACGACTGAGCCACCCAGGCGCCCCAATTTCATTTCTGATTATAGCACTATTTCACAGCTTTCTGATTTTTTTCAGTTTTTTCTGAGTTTTTGAATTTCTCATTTAAGTTGCTTTACATATCTGCCAATGATTATTTAACAACATTTAATTTAGGTTGGCACATTATATGTTACGTTATAGTTTCCTCCTGCTTCAGGACCATTCTTTGGTGACAATTTTTATGAGCTCAAAATTTTTATTGTTATTTTGTTTTATTGTATAGCTTTCTTTGCATGGACATGGATGACCATTTGTTCATTCTGTGATATCTTCTGGGACTAGCAAGCAGTGGTATGTAGATATTGCTGGAGGACTTAAGATAGCTTATAATTATTTTTCCCCAAAAACTTTATTATGAGAAAATTAAACATAAAGAGAAGTTGAAAGAATTTTATAATAAATACCCAAATACTGGGGCGCCTGGGTGGCTCAGTTGGTTGGGCGACTGCCTTTGGCTCAGGTCATGATCCTGGAGTCCTGGGATCAAGTCCCGGATCGGGCTCCCTGCTCGGCAGGGAGTCTGCTTCTCCCTCTGACCCTCCTCCCTCTCATGCTCTCTGTCTCTCATTCTCTCTCCCTCAAATAAATAAATAAAATCTTTAAAAAAAAAAATTGAAATAAATAAATAAATAAATACCCAAATACTTACTGCCTAGATTCTAACATTAACATTTTAGTAAAATTGCTTTATTGCATATCTTTTTCTTCATTTTAATTTTTTTAATTTAATTTTATTATGTTATGTTAATCACCATACATTACATCATTAGTTTTTGATGTAGTGTTCCATGATTCATTGTTTGCGTATAACACCCAGTGCTCCATTCAATACATGCTCTCTTTAATACACATCACCAGGCTAACCCATCCTCCCACCCCCCTCCCCTCTAGAACCCTCGGTTTGTTTCTCAGAGTCCATAGTCTCTCAAGGTTCGTCTCCCCCTCCAATTTCCCCCCCTTCATTTTTCCCTTCCTACTATCTTTTTTTTTTTTTTT
>NC_138369.1:135768531-135798408 GCF_054177405.1 Leptonychotes weddellii | reverse complement strand
AGCTGCTTTCAGGATTTTCTCTTTGTCTCTGAGACTTGTAAGTTTTACTATTAGATGTCAGGGTATTGACCTATTTTTATTGATTTTGAAGGCGGTTCTCTGTGCCTCCTGGATTTTGATGCCTGTTTCCTTCCCCAGATTAGGGAAGTTCTCTGCTATAATTTGCTCCAATATACCTTCTGCCCCTCTCTCTCTTTCTTCTTCTTCTGGGATCCCAATTATTCTAATATTGTTTCACCTTATGGTATCACTTATCTTTCGAATTCTGCCCTCATGATGCAGTAATTGTTTACCTCTCTTTTTCTCAGCTTCTTTATTCTCCATCATTTTGTCTTCTATATCACTAATTCTTTCTTCTGTCTCATTTATCCTAGCAGTTAGAGCCTCCATTTTTGATTGTACCTCATTAATAGCCTTTTTGATTTTGACTTGGTTAGATTCTAGTTCTTTTATTTCTCCAGAAAGGGTTTCTCTAGTGTCTTCCATGCTTTTTTCAAGCCCAGCTAGTATCTTTATAATCGTCATTCTGAACTCTAGTTCCGACATCTTACTAATGTCCGTATTGATTAGGTCCCTGGCAGTTGGTACTGCCTCTTGTTCTTTTTTTTGAGGTGAGTTTTTCTGTCTTGTCATTTTGTCCATAGGAGAATAGATGAATGAGAGAACAAAATGCTAACAGGGTAACAACGACACCAGAAAAATATATACTAAACAAATCAGAAGGGACCTGAAACCAGGGGAAAAGAAAGGGAAAGAGAGAAAAAAGAAAAAAGAAAGAATATGGTCAAATATGATCAGGCTGGTGAATAGATCAGTGCCACACCCCAGATTTTGGGCATATTTTGGTCTGTTAGAAGAAACTGCCTCCCAAAATTTTAAAGAAAGAAAAACTTATATATATACAAAAATAAGGGTAAATAAGATGAAGGGATGGAATATGACTGTAGAAATGAAAATTATAAAAGATTTTATAAAAGGAATTGATAAGATAAGAAGTGGGTTAAAAAAAAAGAAGAGAAATTAAAAAAAAAAAAGGAGAGAATGTGATGAGGCAGGAGACTAGAACAAAGGCATACACTAGAGATTTAGGGTATATTTTAGTCTGTGAGAAGAAACTGTATCCCAAGATTTTAAAGAGAGAGCTTATATATATACCAAAAATAAGGTTACCTACAATGAAGAGATAGAGTCTGACTCTAAAGATGAAAAATAAAAACGATTTTTAAAAAAGGGATTGCTGGTTGAAAAAGGGAAAAAGAAAAATTAAAAAAAAATAGAAAAAGAAAAAAAGAAAATTAAAAAAATTAACTTTGAAAGACTAAAGAATCATGGGGAGAAAAAGCCTTGAATTCTATGAGCTGTATTCCCCTAGCTCTGGAGTTCTGCTGTTCTCATTGATCGGTAAACTTGGTCTTGGCTGGCTGTTCTTGCTGATCTTCTGGGGGAGGGGCCTGTTGCCCTGGTTCCGAAATGTCTTTGCAGGAGGCGGAATTGCTCTGCCCTTGCTGGGTCCGGGCTTGGGTTTGCTCTCGGGAGATTTTGTTCCCTGCAAGCTTTCCGTACAGCGTTGGAGGATGAGAGTGAAAATGGCGACCTCCCAATCTCCACCCCGGAGGAGCGGAGAACTTGGGTCCCACTCAGTGAGCCCCCAGAGAAAAGCAGTCAATCACTCCTGTCTCCCTGGTCTCTGGCCGCACTCCATGCTCACCCGGCCTGTGATGAAGCGTTTCTATCTCTGGCACCCAACCCCGTGTGGAGTCTCCAAACCCAGCAGATCCCTGCAGTGCGCTCCCGCGCCGCTCCTCCTGGGGGAGGAAGGTGAGTCTCCCCGGATCTGCCGCTTGTTGGGTCACTGCTGGAGGAGCAGTGGCCTGACTGTGCCGTGGATCACGGTTTATGGTAACCCTGAGCTGAGAGCCCACTTCTCGGCTCCGTCTCTGCAGCCGGTTTCCCCGCTCCAATACCTGGGAACTCTGCCACACTCAGGCACCCCCCGTCTTTCTGTGACCCCGAGGGTCCTGAGACCCCACTGTCCCTGCAAGGGTTCCAGCCCCTGCTTAGCCACCGGAGTGACATCCCTCAGCGGAGCCGACTTCTAAAAGTTCCGATTTTGTGCTCCGCAGCTCTATCACTTGCCAGTAGCAGCCGACGGAGGCCCCCCCCGCCATCTATCCTCCCAAATACCGCCTCAGATTCACTTCTCCACACATCCTACCTTCCAGAAAGTGGTTGCTTTTCTGTCAAGCTAGCTTATAAATTTTGGAGTTGAGTTTGTTCTTTTCTCTTGATACAGTGAAATACAGTCCTTTAGGAGAGGGTCACTGAATTTTCTAATTTTGTGATTCTGTTGACTTGTTTCTACAGACTAAAGCTATTTTTATATATGCTTGATTAAAAAAAAAAGCTTTGCTGGATACACAATCCTTAGTACACTTCTTTTCCTTGAATTTCTTAATAATACTTTTATAATATCTACCTCTTTTTTTAAAAGATTTTATTTATTTATTTGACAGAGATAGATATAGTGAGAGAGGGAACACAAGCAGGGGGAGTGGGAGAGGGAGAAGCAGGGAGCAGGGATCTTGATGCAGGACTCAATCCCAGGACCCTGGGATCATGAGCTGAGCTGAAGGCAGACACTTAACAACTGGGCCACCCAGGCGCCCCTATAATATCTACCTCTTGTTTCTTTTTCATTTTCACTACCAAGTCTCAAATGGATAGATCCCTTTTCCAAGTTTTCCCTTTTTCACCAGGAGCAGGGCCTTCCTGAGCCTGTCTCCTTGATTCCAGCTTACAGAATTGCTTTCAGTTCTTTAATAACCAGTCTCTGAGTTACAGGTAACAAACACATCTTCAATATTTTCTAACTAAATGTAGGATTAATTTGGGGGGATAATTTTATCTGTATTCCATACTCTTGATCTCTTTGTTCTTGTATCCTCTTTCTACTTCTATCTCTCCTCACAAGAATGGGTTCTGGAGCTATATCCATGCCATTCGGGTGTTTATTGCCCTACTTATCCATGACTTAAGTTGTAGTATTCTTTATGTCTTAGTTATGCTATAGGCATGAATCATGGATTGTTTAATTTGTTCTTCTTGATCTCTATGGATTTTTTTTTTTGAGGATGTGTGGAAATCCTGACTTATACTCTTGTTAGAATCCTATGAAATACTGGAACCCAACAATTGTTCTCAAGTTGGTTCTGACTAGCTCTCATTGGAAACAGGAAAGCCAGAGTCATAGAGATACAGTAAGTCTCAAAGATATATGAGGAGATAGATAACCTACTGCTGCATGGATAAGGAAATAAGCTTATTGTTGCAAGCCACTAAGTTTTAGGGTGGTTGGTTATGTAGCAGCATTCTGACAATTGCTACCAAGGAGAGTTGCTATAACAAATACCTAAAATTGGTTGGCAGTTGTTTGGGAACTGGGCAGCATGTGGCAAGCACACTGTAATAAGAGGCTAGAAAAATTGTGAGGAAGGTTGTAAGAAGTGGGAAAAATATCAACCTGTGGCATGTAGTGGCTAAATATTTGATAAAACTGTCACGCATCATAATGGGGAGAACAGAAAAAATATGTAATGATCTCATCATGTTGATTGAGGAGCTTTTGAGGGAGACTGCTGAAATCCCGAGGTGGCCACTGCAGGCTGCATTTGATAAAGTTCTCTAAGACAGGAACAAACTGGCGAGGGTAAAAATTGAGAATTGAGAGGAAATATGAAGAATCCAGAAGTGCTAGGATTGCAAAACTAGAAAGTAAAACTGGTTTTCGCCATATTAAATAAATGGTTATTAAGATATAGCCTCAGGGGAAAGAATAATTCTCTGGTACTTCCAATAAGATAGAGCCTCAGAGTATGACAAAAAAAAAAAAATGTGTGGCTATAATATCATCTTTAAAACCTCTGAAAGAATTAAATGAACATCTAGTAGATCTCCTCAGCTGGAAAAAGGGGATTGGGGCTCCTAGAAACCTTAAGAGTATGGTCCCCCCCAGACTTCTCATACACCCAGGGAAACTATAATTGCAAATAAAATGAGTGGCATGCCTCAGAAATAATTGTGGTCATATCTCTTGGAATATGAAATTGACTAGAATCAAATACATAGAAATTTTACAGTTTTTGAGAGAGCTGTATTGGCAAAATGTCTAATCCGGAATAAAGGAGACTGAAAGTGTTCAAGATGTAAAAAGACCTTTGAGCCTCTTACCTTCTCCACACAGATGACAGATTCAAAAACCCCCTCTGCTCTGAAGAAAAGCATATTTTCCCATGTGTTCTTCAGAACTGGCCAAGGACAGGCACCTGGGTGGCTCAGTTGGTTAAGCGACTGCCTTCGGCTCAGGTCATGATCCTGGGGTCCTGGGATCAAACCCCACATCAGGCTCCTCCTGCTCGGTGGGGAGCCTGCTTCTCCCTCTGCCTCTGCCTGCCACTCCTCCTGCTTGTGTTCTCTCTCTCTCTCTCTATCAAATAAATAAGTAAAATCTTAAAAAAAAGTGGCCAAGGAGATTTTTGGAAAAGGAAAGACCTCCTAGATGACAGAAAAGGCACTGTGGAGAGGACATGCTCAGAGAACAGACTCAGACTAATCAAATAGCACTATCTGCCCCTAGTGTAAGTGGACTTGGCAATATTTATCTAGCAGGAGTATGAAACTTCTATGGACCATTAACTGATATGTGCATTCCATTATTACTCTCTTTGAATGGAAATGTTTATGTTTTTTCCCATCCTTGTTATACCATTGTACTTTGGATTCTGGTAAACTTTTAATTAGTTCATAGGTTTCTTGATCACAAGAAACTACACCTGGACATAATGTAAATTCTCTGATCCTGATTGAGTCTGCTACCATGATTGGATAAAACTTTTGGGTATCCTTGCACAGGGATAAGTATATTTTACATGTGAGTAGTTGTGACCAACAAAGAAATTGTGAAAGATTGAACCATTATTCTCAATTCCTAACTCTCCTGCAGTAATATTATGCATCCACACTTGTGTCATGATGGAAGGACTGGACTAACCAATTCTTGCTTTGGGCTTGATCACAGGACTTGCTTTGACCTTAAGATGTTAGTGGATATGACATCAGCAAAGGCTTAAAAAATTTTGTTACAGTGATATACTTGCACTCTGGCCTTTCACACGTGAAGAATATGCCTTTGGTAGCTTTGGGGTCCAGGAAGGATAAGAGACACTTGGAGATGATTTTAACCCAACTTAAGTTGGAAGTTATGCCAACCAAGCCCATCCAAGCCTAGCCAAGACCAGCTGAACCTCAGATCCATGAGCATGAAATACCTATTTCTGCAAGCAACTAAGTCTTAAGGGTTTTTTTTTTTTTACACAACATTATTACGGTGATATTTAAATCACTCACTCTCCCTTAACAAAATATTTTGATGAAATTTGGGAAGGAAAAGAGTGCCTACTGCCCTGTCTTAAAGCTGCATAAATGAAGAAAAGTTTGATTTCTTTTTTTTTAAGATTTATTTATTTATTTATTTATTTGAGAGAGAGAGAATGAGAGACAGAAAGCATGAGAGGGAGGAGGGTCAGAGGGAGAAGCAGACTCCCTGCTGAGCAGGGAGCCCGAGGCGGGACTCAATCCCAGGACTCCAGGATCATGACCTGAGCCGAAGGCAGTCACTGAGCCACCCAGGCACCTGAAAAGTTTGAATTTCTTGACATAAAAAATGATATATATTCACAAGGGAGACCAGGAGTCCAAGCAAAAGTGGAGGGATATAACCTGAATCTGCAGGTTACAAGGCTACACTGTTTTCTAATTTAAAAAGTTGAATCAAAATATCAAATAAGCGATATCCTGGTGAATTTACTGAACAGAATGCATAATGTTTTCTTCTTCTGATTAAAATAATGCTCAAACTTTTGAAATATACTTTGCTAAATCAATTATAGTGGCGATTCTCCATCATAGCGCCCTCAGTGCTCAATGGAGAGAAGATCACAGAGCTGGTTCACTCAGAGCACATAACCTTTCTAACTACACTGACAGAATCATATGGAAGATGACCCTAAGTCCAATCAGAGATCTTGCAATATTTTTCAAGGTGGAGCTAGGAGAGAAGTTGCTTATATTCCTATTCCTAATTTTCCTAAAGGCCTCTCCCTCCTACATAAGTCTTTAGTTGAAAATACTAATGTCAGCACATGGCACAAAGCACAGAATAAAAAGAAATAAGAAAAACCTGACAGCATTTGAATATTTATTCTAGTCATCTTTAATGGTAATGATGTTTCTCCCCTTCTCAGTCTGTGGGAGCTTTCAAATTCCTCTTTTTTTGTTCATGCCAGTTCAAATTTAACTTCTGTCATTTTCACTGAAAATTTCCTGATTAAAGTATTAGACTTCAATTTAAAAAAAACCTCCTATGGCATTTTTATAGGAACAACCAAAAAGCAGTTCACTTATCAAGACTGAAAAAATTTCCTCAGGCTTTTGGACATTAGCATTTACTTCCAAGTAGGTATAAAAAATAGAAACTATAAGTTCCAAATTCTGAGTGGGTAAAGAGAAAAAATTACAAATCAAGGTTTTATACTCATTTAAATCACTTTGAGCATATGAAGGTAAAGATAGACATTCTTAAACAAATCAGAAAATATAGCAAACATAAATCTTAAAGGAACAGTTTGGTAGAGGGATCTAACCAAACAAAGATTGAATCAAGTGAAAAACCTGGGAATGAAGACACCCATAACATAAAAGGATTGGAAGTAAAAACTGAATACCATGGATTATGGAATTATTCAGTTAGGGCAAAACAAATGTGTGAGTTATGTTTAGAGACAAGAAAGGAAATGACAGACACTGAGAGAAAACACATATGAAAATAATGATATATGAAATAATGTGAAATGAAAATAATAATACGAAAATATTGAAAATAATATGAAAATAATAATATAACTGCAATGAATTGGACCAAACTTCCAGCACTTCAATAAAAGTCAAACGGTGGGAATAGAGAAGAGACGGGAGTACAAATTAATTTCCTCATCTTTTAGAGGAGAAATTTAATATATCATGCTTCACTTTTAAATTGGAATGTGTGAAATAAAGATATTAGTATATTATTTAAATTATAAACATAACCATCAAAAGAAATAATAAAAAATATACTATATGATTTTCAAGTTGAGAAAAGGAATTGGTAGTGGAAGGAGGGAACTGTAGGTCATATGGCAGAGTGTAGAAAACATAAAGACAGTAGGGTGTATTAAAATAAAACTTAAAAGCACAAATAACTACCAATTAAGGTAAAATATAATATTGGTAAATGTAATGAGATAAACTCCCCTATAAAAATGTATGCTAAGTTTGTATTTGCTAAAAGCAAAGACAAAACTATAGGTCGTATACAACAAATATAGCTGAGATAAATGAATCAAAATATTCAAAGTAAAAAGATGACTAAGATAAACTGGGCAAATACTAATGCAAGGAAAGCTGACATCTTCATAACCATCTCCAACAAGTTTGATTCAAGGAATTATTGTATTAGATGTGACAAAGAAGAGCATTTTCAATAATAAAGAATATAATTAACAGCTAGCATATTGCTGTCATCATTCTTTAAGCCACAAATTACCATAACATTAAAACACAAAGCCAAGACTGCAGGAAATACAAGAGAAATCAAAGATAGAGAATTGTAATAGAACATTTTAACTCTCTATTCTCAGCTCATAATAAAAAAAATATGTAATAATCTGAATGATACTATATTGATTAATATATTATCTATATAAAATCTCTGATAGGGCGCCTGGGTGGCTCAGTTGGTTGGGCAACTGCCTTCGGCTCAGGTCATGATCCTGGAGTCCCTGGATCGAGTCCCGCATCGGGCTCCCTGCTTGGCAGGGAGTCTGCTTCGTCCTCTGACCCTATCCCCTCTCATGTGTTCTCTCTCTCTCATTCTCTCTCTCAAATAAATAAATAAAATCTTTAAAAAAAAAAAATCTCTGATAAATAGAGCATGATATTCTCAAAGAACATTCACAAAAGCCTGCTATATATTAACCTAAGAATACCACTACAAATTCAAGTCTAAAATGCTGAAACAGTACAGATAACATTTTCTGACCATTTTTTAATACAGTTACAATGGCAACAAAACTAAAATTACCAGCAACTAAAAGATGAAAATTTTAACTCTCAGTTTGGAGAGGAATTCAAGACTGAGATAATGGAATGTCTAGATGAGAACAGTAATAAAAATACTGGATATCAAAACCCATGGGTTGGAACTCAATTTGTGCCCACAGGAAGATTTTTATCTTTACATATGACATCAATAAACAAAAATGAAAAGAAGTTAAGTACTCAATTCAAGGAGGTAAAAATCACAAACCAGGAATGCAAAAAGAGAGCAACATAAGTTGGACACTGACAAATTAAATACAGAAAACAGAACAGACGAAAAAGAAAAAAAAAATCCAAGGGCTAGTTTGTTGAAAGACAGATGAAAATAGATAACCAATAGTCACCATAATTAAAAACAAAATAAATAAATAAATACATAATAAATAAATAAATAAATAATAAAACACCATTAGGCATTTGCAATACTGATGGTCCAGGTGTAACATGCTTGGAGGTACAGCTTCATAGATGAAAAGGAGGGCTTTCAAGTAGATTTTATAAAACCTATATATCACACATCTCCCAAACCTAACAAAAGCAACACACTTAAAAAGAAAACTCAATTTTGCTCAAAAATATGTATGCAGAACTCTTAAATATTAGCACAAAGAACTATATAATATATTAAAGTAACTAACTGTAACTATATACTGTTTATAGAGCAAGAATGTTTTAAGATTTTATTTATTTATTTCAGAGACAGAACACGCAAGCATGAGGGCGGGGTAGAGGGAGAAGCAGACTCCCTGCTGAGCAAGGAGCCCAGTGCCCAATGTGGGACTAGATCCCAGGACCCTAGGATCATGGCCTGAGCCAAAGGCAGATACCTAACTGACTGAGCCACCCAGGTGCCCTGAGCAAGAATGTTTTAAAACAAGGTAATTTATTTGATTCCAATAATGGTAGGTCAAAATAAAAAAACAAATTAAAAAACCATCTTACTAGCTTATGCAAGGACAATTAACAAAATTAAACATTTCTTCCTGATGAAAACATTATCAAACATATAATCCCTTGACATAATGTAATTAAAATTGCAAACAGCCATCATTATGTCAAATTTTGGAACACTAGACAGATTCTTTTTAAAGTTAGAAAAACTATATGAATACCTACACTCAGTACTGTTACTTAACAATACTTTGGAAGTACTAGTTTGTACATACATACTGGAGGATTAAATATACAAAAATACTGAATAGGAAAATTTTTGCCTTATTATTTGCTATTAACATGATTTTGCAACTGGGAAAATAAGTCACTAAAAAAATCTATAGGAAAAATATTAATTTAGTAAGGTGACTTGGTCACAAAATTAATGTAAAAACACCAATGGCCTCTTTGTTACAGAATGTAATGTAAGAAATGACTCCATTAACTTATAGCCTCAAAACCATACAACTAGGAATAAACTTGCATGGTACTTGTAATGATAACAGAAAAAATTAAATGAAAGACATAAAGGGAGACTAAATAAATGTAAAAATATACTATATTTGTGGAGGAAAAAAATAGAAAAGCTCAATATTGTAAAGCTACCCATCCTTCTAAATATTTATCTAGAAATTGAAAGTAGTCTCAATCAAATATTAACAGTATTTTTTCTTAGAACTTGAAAAATGTTGATACTAAATGTAATCTAAATTTTAAAAGATGGAGAGATAATTAAGAGATTTTGCTAAAAAAGAAAAAATGAGAGCAGACTATCCTTAAAGTTAGTAAATTGGAAGTAAGTCAAGACTAGCAAAATCTCTTTCATACTAGTGTGGGGCTAAACAAATCAATAGGATATACTATGATCTGCAGATATAAATTTAAAATAGAAATTTAATATACATTAAAGTATATTCCAAAACAGTGGGAGAAAATATATATTATTAACTTTTTTTCTGATACTATTGGCCAGCATTGGTACTAGTAATGTGGGGTCAGATGTATTCTTGGTTCAATACTTGCACTAAAATAAATTTGAGATGTAGTAAAGGTTTGAAATTTCAAATATAAAAATAGAATAAAAGTACTGAAATAAAACATGGGAGACTTTATGTTTTCTTAATATACAGTGGGGGGAGGATTCCTGAACATGACTTCATAAAGATTAGAAATCTCTGTAGGAAAGAAATAATATAGCGAAATTATTTGCTGTACTTATGACTAAGGCAAACTTTTCTTAATATAGAAAAAAATTTAAATATCAAAAAGAAAAAACGAATAATCAACAATAAAAATGTGCATAGAACACAAAGAGGTAGTTTATAGAAATGTACACATAGGAAAAACTGCTCAGCCTCATTCATATTTAAATAAACCATTTTAAACAATCATTGTTTTATTAAATTGAAATGATTAAAAAATTATAATCATGTTGGCAGAAGTCTGTGCTAGAAAATACTCTCCTACACTATTGGGGAGAGTGCTAATTAGCACCTTTTTGGAAGGATATTTAATAATGTCTATCAAAATTCCAAATGCACATACCTTAGCTGAGCATTTCCTCTTCTAAGAACAAAGTTTTCTATAGATTTACTAGCAAAAGTGACCTAGAAAACCAACACAAGAATGTTCATTATTGCACTGTTTACAAGAGTGAAAAAAAATGGCTAAAGGAAAAACAGCTTCAGTATTTATTTAGAAAGAACTGGATAAGTATAAGATGCCATGCATTGTCGGAGGAGGTCATAGCGAGGGGGTGGCCAGTGGCTGATCTGAGAGCTAGACTCAGGTAATCAGAGTCTCTTCATCCTTTCCCCTGCCCTTGGAGCATACATTCTGCCCATTGTTCCCACCATTTTCAAGAATGCAGTCTTGAGGGAGCAAGGTGTTGCTGAGGCTCTCTAGATGGTAAATGTGACTGAACCCAGACAAGGTCTCTGTATAAACTTCTAAGATATGGCAGGCAGGCACAGAGATCTACTCCTCTTGCTGCCACTTAGATGGGACTCATAATGTAAGTTCCCTTTGCTATTAAACCCACCACCTACCAATCTGGAATGGTCTCTCTCTTCCTTCGCTCTTTCCCTGCCCTCCGTCTACTAGGCCCAGTTTCAGGTTTCACCTCGTAAGCCCCCAACTGTGCGAACCAACAACTGGCAAGCCAGCAAGGAAACTGGAGCAATGGATCCTGGGAAAGAGGCATCCGCCGGGGAGATCCTGAGTGGGCCATGGACCTCTGAGTGGGGCAGGGTGGCCTGTAGGTGAGATGCTCATGGACCCGTGTGTGAGCGTAGATGCCACGATAACCCAGCTGTGCTAGTTTGAGGAACTGTGCATAGCGCCCTGCGCTGAGAGGGAAACAAATGGCTGCCACGTGGGCTGGCCTCTACTGTGGGCAGGCTGGCTGGCCACTGGTGCTCAACTAGAGGCTGAAGCTGGAGTTAGAAAGTTGGAAGAAGAGCTGAAGTAACAGGAGAATGTGCCAGTGTCCACCACTCTGCTAGTTTCAGGGCTGGCAGCAAGATGGGAGAGCAGGAGGAGGATTTGGAGACCTCAATGTGTTGTTTTGCAAAACTAGGAGGACACAAGCTGCCTTGGACTAAAATTGGGGTGCTTCTGACAAAGACTGACTGAAATGCTGGCAATCTCTGGGAAAGTGAGGAGAAAGAAGGGGAAGATGTTGTGGTGACTGATTGTGAAACAAACAAAATGCCCTGTACTGACCCATCCCTAATACACAGGAAAGCAAAAGCCCAGTAACTATGACCCCAGCCAGCAGGGCAGCCCCCAGTTCGGGAGACACTCATGGTGAGAGAATATACTTTCTGCTGAGCTTATTGATAGAGCTGCCAAGTTCCAGCCAAAGGCCAGGCATGGTTAGTGCAGCTATAGGATATGGGGGTGATGGCATTTCTCTGTCCAGACAAGAGGCAGAGAAAATGAGCAACATTACCACACACCCTGCCCTCTGGCACCACCTGCATATATGGTGTGTGTGTGTGTGTGTGTGTGTGTGAGATACTCACTCCCTCATAGAGTGGATTATTTTAGCCTGCAGGGAGTTTTGGCCCAATGAGGAGGGCCTCCCTGAGCATGTGGGACCTTAAAAACCTATAGATAAGATACAACAAATTCTTAGGAAGTTGGGAATGAGATGGGCCATCTACACCCCTTTTAAGGCCCTGATCGGGTCACATTAACTGCAGGAATGAAAGCCAAGATACTTCAGTCTGCCTCCAGTACCTGGTATGAGGCACTGATATCCATGCTGAGTTCAGTCCTGGGACAAGACATATAAGATGTTGGGCAATCCATTGCTGATCTGGGGGAAACTGACACATCCCAGGAATGGGCTGGGATCCCAGGAATGGGCTGGGCTGTGGGAAAGATTGGAGAGCGAGGGGGGTAGTTCAGACAGCCAAAAGGCTATCCCAATTGGCTATGAAGGGGCCAGGAAAATAACCTGGAAGCAATGTGGTTTGATCTCACTGCTGATGGGACCCCACCTGAAAAGATAGACCTGCAGCCCCACACTGTGTTGGTTAGCCTGTGGAAGGCTTAAAAACCTGAATAACAGTTCAGACGTGCCCCTCCTGCCCCCACCATTGCTGACCTGCTCCAGCAGAGGCGTCAGAGATATAGTGCTACTCGGGGTGGGTTCCTCTTATACCCCAGGTATAGGGTGCAAGCCAAGATTTTCTCCAGGGGAAGACCTATGGAGGTGATTAGAGGCCTCATGTTGAGCTCACTACTCACTGGTTCCCCAGAAATAAGCAAAAGGTGATGGCCCTGGTGGATATTGAAGTCAAATATACTCTAATACATGGTAACCCTCAGATGTTTTCTTGTCCCCTCAGTATCATCGATGGCACCATAAAGATTTTGACAGTCATTGCGTCAGTTAAGATGTATTTTGTTCCAGAAGCTGTGATTGATAAAGTGCAAGTCTATCCAACCCCTATGAATGTGAATGAGGTGCAAGCCTTTGTAGGGATTTGAGGGGTTTGGAGGACTTTTATTCCCTACCTGGCACAGTGTTTCTGTCCCTTATCCCACCTGGTAAAGAAAGGGCATATGTGCAACACAGGATCAGAGCAGCAAGCTGCCGTTGAGAAGGCAAAAATACTAGTGATGCACATTAAAGCTCTGGGTATCTCATTATGCCCTGTGGAGTTATGGAAATATATATGGAAAGATATTTGGGTTCACCTCTAAGAGCCTCAGGCAGCCTTTACTGTCTTTCAGATTCCAACACAGGCACTGACACCCCCTGGTAACCGGGAAGATGATGCCCTAGCTCAGGTATGAACCCTAGCAACTGACCCTTCAGTAGATACAGAAGATTGGATGCATAGGAGGAGTGGCCGCCGTAGCACCCAAGTGAGATGGCATAGTGCCAGGAATGATGGATTGCCCTTGAAATATATGACTGGTTAATGCAGTAACAGCATGTCCTGTGTGTTCTAAACAATACCCAAGACAACTGTCAAGAGAGTCTGGGGACATTCACTGGAGTTCCCCACTGGTGAGAAATTGACAAATTGATTATATTGGCCCCTCCCTCTGAGTGAGGGTCCTAAATATCCTTGGTTTGTGTGGACACTGCATATGGCCTGACCCAAGCTTTCCACTTTTGCCATGCAAAGCTGCCACCATCCAGGGATTAAAGAAACTGAGTACCATGTACGGATACTCTGGTCGAATAGACAGTGATCAAGGATCACATTTTAAAGGTCATGATGTGCAAGAGTGGGCAAAAGAACATGATATTGAATGGATGTTTCATCTCCCCTATAATATGCAAGTGGCAGGCTTGGTTACAAAGGAGGAATGGAATATTAAAGCAGCCTATTAAATTACTAACAAGTAGGGGTGCCTGGGTGGATCAGTTGGTAAAGTGTCTGCCTTTGGCTCAGGTCATGATCCCAAGGTCCTGGGATCTAGCCCCACGTCGGGCTCCCTGCTCAGCAGGGGGCGGGAGTGCGCTGCTTCTCCCTCTCCTTCTGCTGTCCCCCCCTCTCTCTGTCAAATAAATAAATAAAATATTTTTAAAAAATTACTAACAAGTAAAACCACCTTGGCCAGGTAGACTGAAGTACCATTCCAGGCTTTAATGCATTTGAATGATCATCCAGTAGGGTTTTTTGCCCCATGTGCCAGACTGGGGACCCCTGCCAAGATAATTAACTCTGCAAAGGTATGGAAACCTTGGGAGATAACCATTGCCCTGACTGTTACCATGGATCCACATGCTATGCTGTTGAGAACATCAAGCCCCATCACACCTAGGAAAGGCATTATATACTAGAGATTGCCATGGGACATCCCACCAGGATGGGTGTTACTTTGCACCCCAGTGCAAATCACCACTGGGATCCTGTTGTCCTGCTGCAAGCTTGACCCATGGAAATGCACTATACCTGGAATGGAACACACACCATTGAAAGAGGGGAGAAGGTAGGGATCCTGATCTGATGTATGCCACCCCTAGCCCATTTCCTCACACCTGATGGTACTGTTTCCCCCAGCCAACATATATGGTATATACAACAAGGTCAAATTCCTAAAGCTGTAGCCACATTAATACCTAAGAATCAGGCCATAAGTATAATTCTTATAGAAGGGGAAGACCTTCCCATATAAGTTCCTACTAAATATGTCTTTTTTGACCTTAGATTTCTGTTGTTCCTGCGGTTTCTGGTCACAGGATGGGCATCCAATACCTTTCTGCAGTGGGTCTACTCATATACCCAACAAAGGAACCAATCCAACTATTGAGTACGTGGGCAGCTGTCCCTCTCTAGCTCATCAGGATGGCCATAGTGGGTATCGTCACTCCAGGGTGGGGATTAGAAGGCCTTAAAGCAATGCATTACAGAGGAACAAGCTAGGACTAGTACTCTTAATTCATCTGATATTACCAATACTGAACCTGGCCCATGGTACACATTGTCAATAACCCTGGGCATGGGCATTCTTTTTCTGTCAATCAAACTGCATAAGCAGTCCATCAGACTGCTGATTAGAAGGGTCTTAAAAATAGAGCTATTGGTGGCTATGCTCAGATTTGGGATGGGTTCGTGTGGCTTATCCTGTGGTTATGGACATTTGAGCACCCAGGCATCCCTCTCACTCCGAACAGAACCAACCCAATTGTACTAGAAATGTGGGATGGATGTCACTGGAATTGTGCAGTCTTTTTATTACATTAAAGGATAGTGACTGGCTTAGCACAAACTGGTTCTGCTTCCTAGATGTTTTCTGGATAGCTCTGAATGGGAAAACCAACAGTTGTGTGGCACAAATATTCGTCCACAGCTTCCACCTGAATGGTTGAACCACTATATTATGGGTGGGTTTTCCCTAGGCATAGGGGAGAATTTGCCCCAGAATAACAAAAGTTGCCAACCTCCCTCTCTTCGAGGCCAGAGGAGCACATTCTGTTTTCCCCTGGTTTGATCATTTGGCAGCTGTCTTTGTCCCCTCCATTGGCTGGGCGGATGTTGTAGCCCACATAGAAGCCCTTACTAAATTCACCCAACAAGCCTCAAATGACAACTGGCAAACCCTGTCTTTACTGAATACTGAAATGTCTCTAATAAGAAAAGCTGTCCTTGGGGCACCTGGGTGGTTCAGATGGTTAAGCAACTGCCTTCAGCTCAGGTCATGATCTCAGGGTCCTGAGATTGAGCCCCATATCGGGCTCCCAGTTCAGCGGGGAGCCTGCTTCTCCCTCTCCCGCTGCTTCTCCCCCTGCATGTGCTCTCTCTGTCAAATAAATAAATAAAAATATTAAAAAGAAAAGAAAAAGAAAAGCTGTCCTCCAAAATAGAAAGAGCTTGGACATTATTACTGCCTCACAAGGAGGCATCTGTGCCATTATCCAGAGTGTTATTGTTAATACCCTGATGAGTCTCCTAATGTATCATTTTTATTAAATCACATGAAGTTACAAGGGAAGGCCCTGAGTGATGAAACCACCAGCCTACAGGACTTAATAAATCAGTGGTTCGGATCATGGGGCTTTTGATGGAAAAAAATTGATATTTATTTTAGGAATCATTATCTTCATCTTAGTTTTCTCTTGTATGTGCCTACATTGTTGTTGTGATACCTGCCTTTATTGCAGTCAGCCACCAAATGAGCCAACTTCTTCACACTAATGAAACCCCTTGCTGACCACTCAGGGCACATTGTGGAAAAGGGGGGCATGGAAGATAGTAAGAACTGGTCATTAAGGGTGGAGTGTTAGAGGTCACTGAGAAGGCATGACTATCAGTTGACCCGAGAGCTGGATGTGGGCCATTCGAGGCTCCTCATTAACCCCCTGTCCTTGGAATCTACATTCTGCCCACCATCCCATAGTGGGAGTCACTTTTAAAGATGTAGACTTGAGAGAACAATGTGTTGTTGAGACCATCTGGATGGTACACAGGACGGAACCCAGTTAAGGCCACTACATAAACTTATGGTTCTGGCAGGCTGCTGCAGAGATCTACTCATCTTGTAGCTGCTAAAACAAACCTCATAAACGAATTCCCTTGCTTATTAGATCTACCACCTACCAATATAGGGTGATCTACCTCTTACTTCGGTCTCTCCCAGCTCTCCATGTATGGAGGCCAGTTTCAGATTTCACTGGGAAGCTCCTGAGGGTTCAAACCAACACACATTTCAATATTATATTCTTTTTTTTTAAAGATTTTATTTATTTATTTGAGACAGAGAGAATGAAAGAGACAGAGAGCACATGAGAGGGGGGAGGGTCAGAGGGAGAAGCAGGCTCCCTGCCGAGCAGGGAGCCCGATGCGGGACTTGATCCAGGGACTCCAGGATCATGACCTGAGCCGAAGGCAGTCGCTTAACCAACTGAGCCACCCAGGCGCCCTCAATATTATATTCTTTCAAAGATTTATGAAAAGTGGTATAGCTACATGTACTGATCAGAAAAAATATCCAAGTATATGAAGTATAGAAATGCAAGTTGCAGTACTTTATTTGTAAAATTATTTAATTTGTGCAAAAGTATATGTGGCTTATAATGTTTTATGTAATATGTAACCTGATATACAAATCTGTATATGTAAAAATTTTTTCAAGATAGCTGAAAAAATCATTAATAGTAGTTAATAAGTAGGATGGAAGGAAGATGAGACGTCATTTTATGATTTTATACTCTTTGATTTTAATTTTTCCATGATTGTGCAGTACAGCATCAGGTTTGGAATTTACATTGTAGACCTGGACCATCTGGGTTTAATTTCTTATTTCATCATTTACTAGTTGTTTGGCCTTGGGCAAATTATTTAATGTCTTGGATCCTCCATTTTTGAATCTGTAACATAGTAATAACAATAAGTAGCAATCAAAGGGTTGAGGTTAGATTTAAATTAGTTAACTAAGAAAAAGTACTTAAAACACAATGAAAGTCACTGAAAGGACTCAAATATTAGCTGCTACTATTATAACATTATTATCTCTACTCTTACTTTTATTTATTTACTTTAAAAACAGATTCATATTTAGTGATATTTTATACGTGTACATACACATACACTGATCTACATTTAAAAATGTATATCTAAAATTTCAAATTTATCCACATAAATTCACAATAGTTTATTATTAAAAACATCTTAACTATATCCTATTGATCTCTTATTTCTTTCCTGATATCCAATTGTCTTTTTTTCCTCTTTTCTTAATTTTTAAGAATGTTTTTGCATTTTTTATTTTTCTATTTATATTTTATTCTTTATCCTTTATATGTATATTTTTTCCTTTTTTTCTTTTCTCTTTTTTTAAATAGGATCCTACTCTTTTTTCATTATTTATTTTTTAAAAGATTTTGTTTATTTATTTGAGAGAGAGTGAGAGAGAGAGCACAGAGGGAAAGGGAGAAGGAGGCTTCCCACTGAGAAGGGAGCCCAACGCAGGGCTCAATCCCAGGACCCAGGGATCATGACCAGAGCCAAAGGCAGACGCTTAACCAACTGAGCCACCCAGACACCCACGGCTTATAATCTTTTGTTCATTTGTTGGTTCATTTGTTTTCTTCTCTTATTTTTCGCATCAGGCTTCTTCTTCTTCTTTTTTCTTTTTTTCTTTCCCTACTCTTCTTTCCTTCCTTGTTTCTTATTTTTTAGAATCAGGCTTATAGTTTATTGTTTTTCTGTTTGTACCCATTTTTGTTCTGTTTCCTTTTCTCTTGTTTTGGATCAGGTTTTTTTGTTTTTATTTTTATTTTTCCTTCTTTTCTTTTCTTTTTTCCTTTACAGGCTTCACTTCACAAACAAATCAAAGCACACCTACTTAGAGGTCCAAACACTCTCTACTACAAGCAAGGAGGAACTCTGTAGAGGACAGACCAGTGGAAAAGAGCAGCCAAAACACAACAGCAGAGTGCACACAGCATACACCAGAAACACTCCCTGAAGTTTTTGTTGTTGTTGTTGTTACTGTTTGTTTTTTGTTTTTTTCTTTCCTCCTTTCTTTTCTGGACACAACAACTAGAAGGAGAAATTCACTGCAAAAGAAAGAACAGGAGGTAGTACTCTCTGCCATCGATTTCATCAATACGGATATAAGTCAGATGTTGGAACCAGAATTCAAAACAACCATTATACAGATACTAGCTGGGCTTGAAAAAAAGCATAGAAGACACCAGAGAATCCCTTACTGCAAAAATAAAAGAGCGAACATCTAATCAGACCAAAATTTAAATTGCTATTATCGAGATGCAGTAAAAAATGGGGGCTCTAAGTGCTAGGATAAACAAGGTAGAAGAGAGAGTCAGTGATATAGAAGACAAAATTATGGAAAGTAAGGAAGCTGAGAAAAAGAGAAAAAACAACTACTGGATCACGAATGGAAACTTTGAGAAATCAGCAATACCATAAAGTGAAATAATATTCAAATAATAGGGGTCCCAGAAAATAGGGAGAGAGAGAGGGGGGCAGAAGGTTTATTTGAACAAATTGTAGCTGAGAACTTCCCTAATCTGGGAAAGGAAACAGGCATTCAAGTCCAGGAGGCACAGAGAACCCCACTCAAAATCAATAAAAGTAGGTCAATACCTTAACATATAATAGTGAAGCTTGCAAATTTCAGAGATAAAGAGAAAATCCTGAAAGCAGCTCAGGACAAGAAGTCCTTAACCTACAAGGGTAGAAACATAAGGCTGGCAGCAGATCTGTTCCCAGAGACCTGGCAGGCCAGAAAGGACTGGCATGATAAATTCAATGTGCTAAATGGGAAAAATATGCAGCCAAGAATACTTTATCCAGGAAGGCTATTATTCAGAATAGAAGGAGAGATAAAGAGTTTCCAGGACAAACAAAAACTAAAGGAATTCGTGAACACTAAACCAGCCTTGCAAGAAATATTAAAGGGGATCCTCTGAGCGAAGAGAGAGCCGAAAAGAAACAAAGACAAGAAAGTAACAGAGACAATCTACAGAAACAGCAACTTTACAGGTAATATAATGGCACTCAATTCATATCTTTTAAAACTAATGATGTACTGTATGGTGACTAAAATAACATAATAAAAAATAAATAAAATAAAATAAAATGTCAATAATTGGTTTATAATAAAAAATTAATAAATGCCCATTTACAAAAAAAGAAAAAGAAAAACTCCCTTCAAATATGGAAATAATGGAGAAATGTATCATGATCTTGGATAGGAAGATTTATTATCTTAAAAATATCAATTCCCAGGTGGGGAATGGGCAAAATGAGTGAAGGGGAGAGAGATATAGGTTTCTAGTTACAGAATGAATAAGTCATGGGGATAAAGGCACAGAATAAGGAATAAAGTTGATGGTATTATAGTGACACTGTATGGTGACAGATGGTAACTATACTTGTGGTGAGTACAGCATAGTGTATACATTTGTCAAATCATTGTGTTGTACACCTGAAATTAATATAACATTGTGTGTGGCAACTATACTTCAATAAAAATATAAATTCATTCCTAAAAATTAAAAAAAAAATAATTACACTGAATGTGAATGGACTAAATGCTCCAGTCAAAAGACCCAGGTACCAGACTGGATAAAAAAAGAAGACCCATCGAGCAGTTGTCTACAAGAGACTCATTTTAGACCCAAAGACACCACCAGACTGAAAGTGAGGTGCTGGAGAACCATTTATCATGCTAATGGACATCAATTGTCTTTTTTAAAAAATTGAAGCACAGTTGGCACACAATGTTACATTAGTTTCAGATATACAACGTAGTGATTTGGCAACTCAACAGCTCTCTATGTCATGCTGTGCTCGCAAGTGTAGCTACCATCTGTCACCATACAATGCTATTATAATACCACTGACTATATTCCCTATGATGTACCTTTCATTCATGTGACTTATTTATTCCATAACTGGAAGCCTGTACCTGCCATTCCCCTTCACCCATTCCCCCCAGTCCCTCCCCTCTGGCAATCACCAGTTTGTTCTCAATATTTATGGGTCTGTTTTGTAGATTCCAGATGTAAGGGAAATCATATGTCATTTGTCTTTCTCTGTCTTATTTCATATATCACTATATCCTATAGGTCCATCCATGTAGTCACAAATGGCAAGATTTCATTTTTTTATGGCTGAATAATATTTCATTGTATATGTAGAACACCTATTCTTTATCCATCATCTGTCAATGGACACTGGGTTGCTTCCATATCTTGGCTATTGTAAATAATTCTGCAATAAACATAGAGATGCATATATCTTTTTAAATTAGTGTTTTCATTTTCTTTGGATAAATATCCAGGGGTGGAATTACTGGATCATATGGTACATCTATTTTTAACTTTTTGAGGAAACCCCATACTGTTTTCAACAGTGGTTTCACCAATTTACATTCCCACCAACAGTGCATGAGGGTTCCTTTTTCTCCACATTCTCACCAACACTTGTTATTCCTTATCTTTTTGAAACTAGCCATTCTGACATGTATAAGGTGATATTTCATTATGGTTTTGATTTGTATTTCACTAAAGATTAGTGATGTTGAGAATCTCTTCCTGTGCCTGTTACTATCACTACTTTTAGATTTTTATAATGAGTTAAAGTTTACATGTAGTGAAATACCCAAATTTAAGTGCACAAGTGCACCATTCGATGACTTTTGACAAATGCATGCACCAATCTAACCACTACCACAATTAAGATACAGAATATTTTCATCACACCAAGGAATTCCCTCGACCCCTTACTGTCAATCCCTACCCTTCATAGGCATATGATTTTCATCATCAAAGTTTCATTTTGCCTATTCTTGATCTTTTTATAAATGGAATACATATATGTTATTTTGTTTCTGGCTTTTTTCTTCTTGACATAGTATTTTTCAGATCTATTCATATTGTTGCACGTATCTGTAGTTTTGATTTCTGTTTTCTCTTTATTAGTATCCCATTATGTAAATATATCCCAATTTGTTTATCCATTCACCCATTAATAAACATTGGGTTGCTTCCATTTTGGAGCTCTTGCAGATAGAGGCGATACACATGTTATAGATACACTATTTTGTGGACATGTGTTTTTATTTGCTCTTGCTTATTTAGGAGTGGAGTGGAATTAGATATTTGAGAGGTATGCTTTCCACAAGCTATGTATTGTAATTCCAGTTCCTTATATATTTGCCAACATTTGGTGTTATCAGTTTTGTTTAGTTATTTCTTATTATTTGTTGCTTGTTTGTTTTTAGTCATTTTACTGAGTATGAAATGGTATCTCATTGTGGTTTCAATTTGCATTTCCCCTGTTAACTAATTATGTTGAGCATTTTTTCATGTGCTTTATGGACAGTTACGTATTCACTTCTGTAATGTTTGTTTAAGTCTTTGGGCCATTTTTATTTGGTTGTTTGTCTTTTTGTTATCATTTTATAGGAGTTCTTCACATATTCTGGTTATGTTATTTGTGATCTATCTGTATAGCAAATATTTACTTCCAGTACATAGTAATACTAATTCTATGTTATTATAAATAATTTTGTTGTGAAGATTCAGATAGAAATGTTTGTGAATACATGTTTTCATTTCTCTTTGGTAGATGTCTAAGAGTGGGATTTCTGGGTCACATGGGAAGTGTATATTTAACTTCACATAATACTGCCATGTTGTTTTCCACAGCGGCTCTATTGTTTTGGATACCCACCAGCAAGATATAAAAGTTCCAGTTGGTCCACATCCTTGACAACACTTGGTATTGTCAGCCTGTTTGACTTTAGCCTAGCAGACATATATTGGTATCTTATTTTGATCTAAATTGCATTTCTATAATGACTAAGGACTTGAACATCTTTCTATGTGCTTATTGCCCATTTGTATATCTTCTTTTGTGAAGTGTCTTCTTAAACCATTTGCTTGTTTTAAATAGTATTGTTTAACTTACTATTGAGTTGGAATATATATTATTTAGATAACCTAGATTTAAGCTCACTGTCAGATATAGTTTTGTGAATACTTTCTCTCAGTCAATAGCTTGCCTTTTTACTTTCTTAATTGCCTTTAAAATAGCAAAAGTTGGGGCACCTGGGTGGCACAGTCAGTTAAACATCTGATTCTTGGTTTTGGCTCAGGTCATGATCTCTGGGTTGTTAGATCAAACCCCACACGGGGCTCTGCACTCAGCGTAGAGTCTGCTTCAGATTCTATCTCCTTCTCCCTCTGCCCCTCCTGCTTCTACTCTCTCTTTCTAAAATAAATAAATAAATCTTTAAAAAATATAAAATAGCAAAAGTTTTAAAATTTTTATCATGTTTTGTATAGTATTTGAGAAATTTATGTCTTTTATTCCCATTGTGTCATGTAAAAAAAAATTCTAAATTTATTCTTCAGCATTTTATTTTTCTTGGTGCCATTTTAAGTAGAGTTGATTTTTTATATTTCTTTTGCTAATTATTCATAGCAAATATATAAAATACAATTGGTATATCTACACAGACTTGGCATATCCAACCTTGATATATTCACTTATTAGTCTAAGTAGCATATTAGTAGTTTATTACATTTTTCTGTGTACACAATCATGTCCTCTTCAGAGAGTTCATTTCTTCCTGTTTCATATTTATGATGTTTTGTTTCTTTGTGTTGTCAAATTTCACTGGAATAGAACTGATACTACAATGTTGATTAAAACCTTTCCTGGTTCCTGATCTTAAATGGAAATCACTGAGCCTTTCACTGTTGAGTATAATGTTAGCTATAAGTTCTTTAGAGATGCCCTTAATCAGGCTAAAGAAGTTTTCTTCTATTCTTGTGCTGAGTATTTACAATTTTTTTTTAATGAATGAGTACTGAATTTTGGAAATGCAATTTCTACATCTATTGAAATTATCATATATGTTTACCACTTTATTCCATTAATGTTCTAAATTACAATGATTGATATTTTAGAAGTTAAGTCAACCTTGTATTCCTTAGGAAATACCTATTCAGTCAGGTATGCTATCCATTTTATATATTATTGGGTATAATTTCCTAAAATCTTGTAAGGATTTTCACACCTGAGTTCATGGAGGGACATATATCTGTATTGTTCTTTTGTTGTGATAT
The DNA here is from genome assembly GCF_054177405.1 of Leptonychotes weddellii. NCBI lineage: Eukaryota > Metazoa > Chordata > Mammalia > Carnivora > Phocidae > Leptonychotes > Leptonychotes weddellii. The sequence continues at coordinate 135,774,710 of NC_138369.1, read as the reverse complement.
CTTTGAATTTGGTGTCAGCATACTACTGGACTCAGGATATGAGTTGGAAAATAATGCCTCTCCCTCTACTTTCTGCAAGAGTTTATGTGTGACTGTTACTATTTCTTCCTTAAATGTCTGATAGAATTCATCATTAAAGCAATCTCAACTTGAAGTTTTTCTTGTGAGAACTTTTTAATTATTAATTCAATTTTTTAAATACACATAGGGCTTTTCAGATTTTTCTACCTTTTCTTGGGCCAGATTCATAAATTTCATGAGTCCTTAAATAAATTTTAGTTTCATCTAGATTATCAAATTTTTTAGAATAAGGTTCATAATTGTTCTTTATTATCATTTAATGTCTGTAACATCTCTAGTGATAGACTCTCTTTCATTTATAATTTTGAAAATTGGTGGCTTCTTGGTTTTTTTTTCCTTGAATAGGCTAACCAAGGCTTTATTAATTTTATTGATCTCTTCAAAACACAAGTTGTGGTTTCATATATTATTTTTTACTTTTTTTCTGTTTTTTGTTTGTTTGTTTAGTTAGCTTCTACTCTTATCTTTATCAGTGCCTCCCTTACACCTCCTTTTTGTTTACTCTGCTTTTTATTGTAACTTTTTAAGGCAAAATTGCAGATTATTGATTTTACACCTCCCATCTCTCCAAAATAGCATAGCATTTAAAGCTATGACTTTGCTTCTAAACATTGTAGTAGCTGTATCTCACAAATTTGATATGCTACATTTTCATTATCAGTTAGACAACTTTTCTCATTTTCCCTTGTAATTTTTTGACCCATCAGATATTTTAGAAATATATTGCTGATTTTTCAAATATTGGTGGGTTTTCTATTAAGTTCTAATTTAATTTCATTACAGTCAGAGAACATATTGTCTTTTAAAATCTCTTAAATTTTTTTTTTATTTGAGAATAGTTGACACACAATGTTATATTAGTTTCAGGTGTACAACTTAGTAATTTAACAAGTTGATACATTATCCTATGTTCACCACAATTACAGCTACCACCTGTGCTATTACATCGTGATTATATCATTGACTGTATTCCTTATACTCTGCTTTTTACATTTTTTGAGAATTTTTTAGTAACATTGTAAAAATGTCAACTAGTTCAAGTTCTTAGATAGAGTTGTTCAAATTTTCTATATCTTTAGTGATGTTCATTGTACTTCTCCTATTAGTTCTGTTAGTTTCTCTATTAGAGAGAGGAATGCAGAAATTCTTAATTTTAATTGTAGGCTTGTTTATTTTCTTTTCAGACCTCTCAGGTTTGGTCTATTTTATTTTGAAACTCTTTAATTAGGTGCATAAACATTTTGGATTAGTAAGTCTTCTTGATTAATTTATCCTTTTATCAGATTTCTTCTTTATCTCTGTTGATATTCTTGGTCCTAAAGTCAACTTTGTCTAATATCAATATAGCCACTCCAGTTTTCTTATGACTATTCTCTATGGTATATATATATTTTTCATATTTTGTCCTAAAACTTACTTGTGATTTGATTGTTAAATTGCATCTTCTATAGACGTCATATACTTATGTCTTGTTTTATATTTATTCTGACAATTTCTGCTTTTGATTGCAATGTTCAGACTATTGACATTTAATGCAACTGAAATGGTTGGATTTAGTTCTAGTGTCTTGGCATTTTTTTTTTTCACCCTATCGGTTCTACATTAGTTTTTGATGTAGTGTTCAATGATTCATTAGTTGCATATAACACCCAGCGCTCACCACAACATGTGCCCTCCTCAATACCCATTATCTGGCGACCCCATCTCCCCACCCACCTGCTCTCTGAAACCCTCAGTTTGTTTCCTGGAGTCCATAGTCTCTCATGGTTCGTCTCCCTCTCTGATTTCTCCCCCTTCAGTTTTCCATCCCTTCCTCTATGGTCCTCTGTGTTATTCTTTATATTCCACATATGAGTGAAACCATATAATTGTCTTTCTCTGATTGACTTATTTCACTGAGCATAATCCCCTCCAGTTCCATCCATGTCAATGCAAATGGTAGTTATTCATTCTTCTGATGGCTGAGTAATATTCCATTGTATATATGAACCACATCTTTTTTATCCATTCATCTGTTGAAGGGCCTCTTGGCTCCTTCCACAGTTTGGCTATTGTGGACATTGCTGCTATGAACTTTGGGGTGCATGTGGCCCTTCTTTTCACTACATCTGTATTTGGGGGGTAAATACCTAGTAGTGCAATTGCTGGGTCTAGGGTAGCTCTATTTTTAACTTCTTGAGGAACATCCATACTGTTTTCTAGAGTGGTTGTACCAGCTTGCATTTCCACCAACCGTGTGAGAAGTTTCCCCTTTCTCCACCTCCTCATCAAAATTTATTGTTTCCTGTCTTGTTAATTTTTGCCATTCTAACTGGTGTAAGGTGGTATCTCATTGTGGTTTTGATTTTGTAACCTGTCACATTACTGAAAGGACTGCCTTTGCAGTATCCCATAGGTTTTGGACCAAAGTGTTTTCATTCTCATTAGTTTCCATGAATTGTTTAAGTTCTTCCTTAATTTCCTGGTTGACCCAATCATTCTTTAGTAGGATGCTCTTTAATTTCCACATGTTTGAATTCCTTCCAAATTTTTTCTTGTGATTGAGTACCAGTTTCAAGGCATTGTGTTCTGATAACATGCAGGGAATAATCTCAATCTTTTGGTATCAGTTGAGACCTGATTTGTGACCCAGTATGTGGTCTATTCTGGAGAAAGTTCTCTGTGCATTTGAGAAGAATGAGTATTCTGTTGTTTTAGGGTGGAATGTTCTGCATATATCTATGAAGTTCATCTGGTCCAATGTGTCCTTCAAAGCTCTTGTTTATTTGTTGATCTGCTTAGATGATCTGTCCATTGCTGAGAGTGGAGTGTTAAGATCTCCTACTATTAATGAATTATTATCAATATGTTTCTTTATTTTGGTTAACATCTGGCTTATGTAGTTGGCTGCTCCCATGTTGAGGGTATAGATATTTACAATTGTTAGATTTTCTTGTTGGATAAACCCTTTAAGTATGATATAGTGTCTCTCTACATCTCTTACTACAATCTTTGGTTTAAAATCTAATTTGTCTCATATGAGAATTGCTACCTCAGCTTTCTTTTGCAGTCCGTTGGCATGATAAATGGTTCTCTATCCCCTCACTTTCTATCTGGGGGTGTCTTTAGGTTCCAAATGAGTCCCTTGTAGACCGCATGTGGATGGGTCCTGTCTTTGTATCCAATCTGCAACCCTGTGCCATTTCATGGGAGCATTTAGGCCATTCACGTTGAGAGTAACTACAGAAAGATATGAATTTAGTGCCATCATATTGCCTGTAAAGCCCCTGTTTCTATAGATTGCCTCTGTAAATTTCTGGTCTATGTTACTCTTGGGGTCTTTCTACTTTTATAGAATCCCCCTTTATTATTTCTTGCAGGGCTGGCTTGGTGGTCACATATTCTTTCAGTTTCTGCCTGTCCTGGAAGCTCTTTGTCTCTCCATCCATTCTGAATGACAGCCTTGCTGGAGAGAGTATTCTTGGCTGCATGTTCTTTTCATTTAGTACGCTGATTATGTCTTGCCAGCCCTTTCTGGCTTTCCAGGTCTCTCTGGACAGGTCTGACATTATTCTGATGTTCCTCCCTCCACAGGTAAGAAATCTCTTCCCCCTAGCTGCTCTTAGGATAGCTGCTTTGGCTCTAAGATTAGCAAGTTTTACTATTGTATACCAGGGCATTTGTCTATTTTTATTAGTCTTGGGAGGGGTCCTCTCAGCCTCTTGGACATGAATGCTTGTTTCCTTCCCCAGATTAAGGAAGTTCTCAGCAATGATTTGCTCAAGTATACCTTCTAGTCCTCTCTCTCTCCACCCCCTCTGGGATCTCAATAATTCTGACTTTGGAATGTTTCATGGCATCATAGATCTCATGGGCTTCTAGTTGTTTATCCCTAGCCTCCTTGACTTCCTTCCTTTCTATCAACTTATCTTCTAGATCACTAATTCATTCTTCTTTCTCATTTGCCCTAGCTGTTAGAGGATCCAGTTTAGACTGCATCGCTTTCATAGCATTTTTAAGTTTGGTGTGAATAAGTCTCATTTCTGCCCTTAGAGATTCGATATTGTCACAAATGTTTTTTTCAAGCCTAGCTATTGACTTCATAAATGGTACCCTGAATTCTAAGTCTGACATCTTGCTTATATCCATATCCATTAGTTCAGTGGCAGAGGCCATTGTCTCTGGTTCTTTTCTTTGTTGGGAGTTTCTCCTCTTAGTCATTCTGTTGAGGGATAGTTGAGGGAATGTACAGAGTCCAAAATATCAACAACGACCCAGGCAAGATGCACCCTAGGAAAATCTGGAGTGGTCAGAAGCCACCACTCACACCCGGTGGAGTTTTTCTGCTTGTAGAGATCCAGATATATATTCTTACATCTCAGGTTGATTTCATGGGTGTTCAGAATGGTTTGGTAGATATCCAGCTAAATTCAGGGGACTGGTTGAAATGAGGTCCCCTACTCCTACATCTTGCCTCCCTCCTCCCAGTTGCAGATAGATAAAGAGATTTTAGATAAGATCTTATCATGTTTGACTTTAGAGGCTCATGTCAGAAGCTGATGATTGTCCTCCCAAAAGGCATTATGTATGTATATACTTATATATGTATATGTGTGCTTATACATACATATGATTGTGCACATATGTGCCATATATACCAAAAAAAAGAATAGAAATTATCTTTTTGTCTGTATAAAGAACAAATTTTCAACAAAAATTTTACATTTCAGAAGTATTAAAATTAAATAAGTATATATAACTTATATATAAACATATAAAAATATATTTTTATAAATATATATGAAACTTTTATCTACAAGAAAAATATATTGGTTTATTCCAGAAACTACAGGAGAATGTGTCACCAACTGAAAGTAATTTGAACTTAATAGCTCAACTATAACCTGAAATTCCATGCTTCTATGAATGCCTTAATCAGAGAAATGCTGAGCATTTTAACACTCTGCTTGAGCAGGAGATCTCAGTGTGCTTGATCTTTAGGAAATAAAAAAGAGCTTTCCTTTTTCTGATCTATGATAAAAATTTAAAAATATGTGCAAATATTTACAATATTAATTAAGACCTTTTAGACATAACCCAATAAATTAAACAGAAGTACTATGTTTCTCAGGCAAAAGTGGAAGCAAAACATAAGGGCCTGCACTAGCCAGAGATGAAGGACAACCACTCAAGTTACTCTGTTTCCTAGCTTTTTCTTTCTCAACATTAACCAAGCACATCATCACTAGCTAATGACATGATTTATACAAGCATATGTGTGCATGCATATAAAGATACATATATAGTCCCACACACTAGAATAAAAGCACAGAAAGGGCACAGACTATCTTTATCCTTTGTTCTTCCATCCCTTCTAGCAGCTAGCACAAATACTTGGATATAATAGAAATTTAGTAGTAATGTTCTACTTGCCTAACTCATCTTATTCTGTCTTGCTGCTGTAACATACTACCACACACTTAATTAAAACAACACAAATTTATTATTTCACAGTTTCTATAGGTCAGAAGTGCAGGCACAATTTGGTTGCTCTGAGTTGAATAAGGCCAAAATCAAAGTATTTCTTTTTTTTTTTTTAATTTTATTATATTATGTTAGTCACCATACAATACATCATTGGATTTTGATGTGGTGATCCACGATCCATTGTTTTCATATAACACCCAGTGCTCCGTTCAGTATGTGCCCTCCTTAATACCCACCACTGGGCTAACCCATCCCCCCACACCCTCCCCTCTAAAACCCTGTTTGTTTCTCAGAGTCCATAGTCTCTCATGGTTCATCTCTCCCTCCAATTCCCCCCACCCCATTTTTCCCTTCCTTCTCCTAATGTCCTCCATGCTATTCCTTATGTTCCACAAATAAGTGAAACCATATGATAATTGACTTTCTCTGCTTGACTTATTTCACTTAGCATAATCTCTTCCAGTCCCATCCATGTTGATGTAAAAGTTGGGTATTCATCCGTTCTGATGGCTGAACAATATTCCATTGTATATATGGACCACATCTTCTTTATCCATTCATCTGTTGAAGGGTATCTCGGCTCTTTGCACAGTTTGGCTATTGCGGACATTGCTGCTATGAACATTGGGGTA
>NC_138369.1:135710273-135768031 GCF_054177405.1 Leptonychotes weddellii | reverse complement strand
TCTGGCTTGCCAGGTCTCTGTGGATAGGTCTGACATTATTCTGATGTTCCTCCCTCTGTACGTAAGGACTCTCTTCCCCCTAACTGCCCTTAAGATGGTTTCCTTGGTTCTAAGATTTGCAAGTTTTACTATTACATGCTGGGGTGTTGGCCTGTATGTTGCCATTAATTGATTTCTCCATTCTAGCCATTGTCTTCACAATTGCTAGCCTGAATTCCATCTCCAACATCTTGGTTATATCTGCATCCATTTGTAAATCTGCAGCATAAGTCATAATCTCTGAGTCTTTTCTGTTTGGGGGGCTCCTTCTCCTAGTCATTCTGTTGATGGGTGTTTGAGGGAATGTATAGAGTCCAAATTATTGACCAGAACCCAAGCAAGATGCACCTGTTTTCTTGGGACCTTAGGGTTGTTGGCCTCTTGTTTTCCCAGCCTGTCTTCAGCGGGAGGGGCCTGCCGCGCTGTTACTCCAGCAACCCTGTTTGGGCGGAGTTGCCCTGCCCACCGGTGGTGGGGGATGGGCTCAGTAGGAATCAGTTTTTGGGACTTTTGTTCTCTGGCAGCTTTCCCTGGGGGCTTTCCGCGTCTCTTCCGCGAGTCAGAGCAGAAGAGACCGTTTCCAACCCTCTGCCTCAGAGCAGAGAGACCGCAGTCTGTTCTTCAGTGAGCTCTCCAGGCCACACCGTCTCCATTTCTGTCCATGCTGCTATAAACTGCAGCGTCCTGGGTTGTGCACCCCTCCGCAGCGCTCCCAGTCCTGCCTCCAGGTCGGGGCACGTCTCTGCCCTTTGTGCTTCTAAAACCGCCAGCCGCTCCCAGTTCGGACGCCCGCGACTCCGCCGCTTCGGTTTCCGTCCCGGGAGCTGCAGCTCGTGTGCGCGCGATCCCGGCGCTCCAGGTTTCCACCCTGGGGCCTGCAGTTCACGGGCACGACCCCGCCGCTCTGTGTTTCCACCCCGGGGGCTGCCCTAAAGTCCTTTCCCCACCGCTACCGGTCTGCAAGTCTGTGCCTGTCCCCAGCACGCGAGGCTGTCGCTCACTGTTGGTGTAGGATCCCCACAGCCAGGCACCCTCCTGCTGCCGTTTATCCTCTGATATCTGCCCGCGGAATCACAGCTCCCTGCTTCGTACCTCGAAACCAACTGCCTGCGATATTCTGTTTGTAGAGATCCAGATCTTCTTACATCTCAGGCTGGTTTCGTGGGTGCTCAGAGTGGTCTGGCAGATATCCAGCTCAATTCCGGGGACCAGTTGAAATAGGGTCCCCTACTCCTCTGCCATCTTTCCCACCTCCAAAGTGTTTCTTTCTGGGAATTCTGGAGATGGATCCCTTTACAAACTCATTCAAATTGTTGGCTGCATTCCATTTCAAAAGGCTGTAGCATAGAGGTCCACATATCCTTGCTACCTTTTGGCCAGGGGTCAATTTCAGCTTCTAGAGGCTGCCTAAAGTCGTTAGCTCATATCCCTCTTTCTCTATCTTCAAGCCACCAACAGTGAGTAGAATCTTTCTCATGCTTGGAATCTGATTTCTCCTTTTGCCTCCTATCTCCTTTGTTTTCCTATCCTGCCACAGCTCTCTGATGGACTCTTCTGCCTGTCTTGTCTGCTTTTAAGTCCCATGTAATTGCATTGTACTCAGCAAAATAATCTTCCTATTTGAAGGTCAGCTGATTGGTAACCCAGTTCCATCTCTAAAGTCCCTTCACAGAGATGCCTGGGTGGCTCGGTCTGTTAAGTGTCTGACTTCAGCTCAGGTCATGATCCCAGGGTCCTGGGATCAAGTTCCGCATTGGGCTCCTTGCTCAGTGGGAGCCTGCTTCTCCCTGTCCCTCTCTGCTCCCCCTGCTTGTGCTCTCTCTCTTTCTGACAAATAAAATCTTTAAAAATAAATAAATAAAGCCCCTTCACAGCAGTACCTAGACTCATATTTTTTTAAAATAACTACGGGGTGGGATTCTTGGATGGACATCTTTAGAATTTTGTCTACCACAGACCTAAAAAACAAGAATGTCCATGGGATACTCGAAATATTTGACTCAGTGAAATGAAGACACAATATAAGCAGTACTTTTGATCACTAACACACATAAACTTAGCCTTTTGGTGGGCATGAAAGTGAAAGTGGGCAGGGAGTTAATTCCACATTCATTATCCAAATAGTTTAAGGTGAGTTTTGGCAAGTTGCCTTGTGCAGCTTGGCTTAAAGGAAATGTTCTGAGAGTTGCTGCCATATTTTAGAGCAGGTGCAACTAAGATCCTAGAGAAAACAGAGGAGTATTAAGGGAAGCAAATTACAATGGGGTCCTGGAACTGCATTTCTACTATTCCTTTTTCTATTCCTTTCTACTAATATTTCCTAGTGAAATAAACATTCCCTGTTTGGAGGGAAATTTACAGTAAGAAAAAAGTGGCGAGACAGAGAGATAAGAATGCCTGGTAGTGGGGTAGAGTATAAACTCCATGAAAAAATTAAAGAAAACAGATTTAAAAATTGGAACAAAAACTAAAAAAAATTGATGAGAAAAGAAAGCTAGGCAATCATGAGTTTAAAACTAGGCAGATACATAAGAGAATTTATGAAACTGAAGATTGGGATTTTTCTCTACAGCTGAAAAATTCTTTTTCTCTATTTTATGATCTTGTCCATTAAAAATGTACAGACTAGAAAAAGTGGTAACCATATCCTGGTATTAGTTAATATGCTTGTTTTCCTCCAGCTTCATGCTCCTCTATGCAATTAACTCTCTCATCAAACATTAGTGTAGATGCATGAAATCTGGAGCTAGTCTACAAATACTTGTGACCAACACATGGTTGTCAGTCTTCTAGATAAGAAACTTGCTTTAGGTATTAGGATAAAGGAAATTATTTTACAGAGTCTATATCATACCAGATACAATAGATTGCAGTGCTTTTAATCACAGATCTGCATGTGCATATTCTCAATCCTTGGTTTACCTATAGCAATTTCTTTCCAATAGCTGTCATCTAATTTCCCTTGGTAACTCCCCAAATGCCCTACATATTGCCCCACATCTGAAGCTAATATGATACCTGTGCATCCTTAGAATTAGAATCGCTACTCAGACATTTTTTGGAGACATTTCTAATGAGTTTATTATCAATGTTCTTACTGCATATTCCCCTTGTGGGCTTTTACGGACTTCAACCATAAATCTGAATCTCATAACAAATTCATCTTTGAGAGGATCTCCTATCTGCCCTTTCCACAGATTTCACATTGCTTTTCTCCTTTTCCTTTTCATTTGGTGTATTTTGCATTTCTCTTTATCTTTAGTCACCTTTAAAGGAACAGAGCAAGAAGTAGGAGGACCTGGAGCTACAGTGAACATTGCTATCCTCTGGGTCATCATTGAGTGATTTAATGTCCGTCTGTGTGGCTGGGACCAAGGTAACTGATGTCTGTCTCAAAGTCATCCCCTCACTGCCTCTTCTGACAGTCTCAGAAGTAAGTAAGTCCCCTTACTTAATAGTCACCAGAGCAAAGGCTTAATGATGGGTTCCAACCCTGGAAGATGGAAGACTGATCGCAAAATTGAAATGTGAAATCTCTGTAGCGCTCACATATTTGTCTTTAAACAGAAAGTTTGGTTTTCAGTAGGGGGAACATGCTTCTAGTTGTTTAGTAGTTTCTAGACAACATAAAACTAACCAGGCTAATTCTCCTTTTTTTTATTTGAATGACTCCATTGTCTCTTGGTTCATCCATCAGTCATGAATTTAAAGACTATTATGACCCAGATACAGCCAAACATGCTATAAAATCCATCTTTCTTTTTGTACCATTTTCCCTCATGTTTTAATATAACAAATCTAAAGGCCATTTTAAAATTGCCTGCCTTTCATTCTAGTAATGTTTTATTCTTTTGTGTGTGTTTATTGTTGGCCCTTAAATATCATTCTCCTGCTCAAAACATTTGGTTTCCCACTGTTAACCAAGACAATCACAACCACAATGACAACTTTCCTCTTTGGTCTAGCTTTCATGGCCTTTCAAAATTTCTACCTAACTAGTTCATCCAGGCTTGAAGGAACCATCTTCCTTCAAAATCTTCTGCTCCAACCAATTTGCATCATTTATTGAAGGCCCATTTTATATTATAGTATCTTGAGAGCCAGGGAGGTAGCTTAGGTAAGGTGCCATGGATAAATGGCATGGGTTCAGTCTCTCTAACTGGGCTAGCTCTTTTTAAGGACATTCATAATCATTAGCTTCTTTAAATGAACTTTATTTTTAAAAGAAGTTTTAGTTTTATAGAAAAACTGAGCAGAAATTGTAGGGAGCTCCTATATACCTGCTCAGATCTTTTGGCCCAGTTTAGCCCTCCAGCTTCCAGATTGTTACCCCTGGCTCAGATCATTCTTACCACTCCTTACTCTGTTATCTTTTTTTTTTTAAATGTTTATTTATTCATGAGAGTCAGAGAGAGAGAGAGGCAGAGGGAGAAGCAGGCTCCCCGCCTAGCAGGGAGCCTGATGCGGGACTCGATCCCAGGACCCTGGGATCATGACCTGAGCCAAAGGCAGATGCTTAACCATCTGAGCCACCCAGGTGCCCCTCCTTACTCTGTTATCTTAAGAGAAATCTAACTCCCATAAACATCTTATAAAAACTGTCCATAATAAACAAGGCCCTAATTTTCATAAAATAAATCACTTTTTTTTTTTTTTTTTTTACTGCTAGAATGGTATATGTTATTTGACTCTATTTATGAGCTTGCAGGGCTAATGAGACCTCCTTATGTTGGTTATTTCTTCTTATTTATGATGCTAAGATTTATGATAAGTCACGTGAGACACTGTTATATCATTTCTATCCTTGGTAAGGCTAAATGTCAGGCTTTAAAGGTGTGGTTGAGTCAAAACTTTGACCCAACAAATATTCCTATGGTATCATTTTTATTTTTATTTTTTAATTAAAAAAAAGTTTCCTTATTAATGTAACTGTGTCATTTCAGATGTTCTGAGTGTAGAAGACAGGACACCAAGTGGTACAAGGCAAGCAAGAGATGTATTGAAGGAAACAGAAGAAGGGGAGGAGTACATTGGAAGAGAGTTCAGACCATGAAATAGGTCTGACACCAATGGAAAAAAGGAAGGGAATGTAGGATTGTGAAGGAAGGTCCTCATATCACAACACAGTTCTAAGAAAATTTCAACCAGGCTGACAGGGTATCTCCAAGCCAAAGTTGCTTGTTAGAGAAATCTCACATTGTGCAAGAATAACCTGATTCTATTCCTTCAGTCACTGGCTAGGAGCATGGTCTCATGATCCATCGTGGATCTGGAGATACAGCAGCCTGTCAACTAGCTATGCAACCCAGAGAAGGTTCACTTAACTTCAAGATTAGCACAGTAACTCAGCAAAAAAATTCCAAACAGTATAATTATGTAAAGGACATACAAATACATACTATTTTTGATACATTTTCTACCTTCTCAACTGTCATTAGTTTTTCTTTTTATTTTTTAACTCTGCCTTACATTACTGTTAAGTTTGATTAGAACTAAATCATCCTAACTCTCCCCGAGATCTTACATTCATATGGTGAAATCAAATGTAATACATCTCACTACTAGTAGTAATTAGATAAAGTATATATTATGGAATAACTATATCTGGAAGAGTTATGTGTAAATAGCTGTTTTAAATTAAAACATTTTAAATATCATTTAACTAAGAAAAAATTTTTAAATAGAAAATATAAAATTCATGGGGCACCTGGGTGGCTCAGTTGGTTAAGCATCTGCCTTCAGCTCAGATTATGATCCCAGAGCCCTGGGATCAAGCCCCACGTCGGGCTCCCTGCTCAGTGGGGAGCCTGCTTCTCCCTCTCCTCTGCCTCTCCCCCAACTCATGTTCTCGCTTATTATGCTCTCTCTCAAATAAATAAATAAACTTTTTAAAAAAAGAAAATATAAGTCATTTTATAAAGTAAGAGCTCTTTTTATAACATAAACACTTTCCCACTAGCACTTACTTTTCACAATCAAAAGTTGAATTTAGTTGTGTTTTCTTTTCCATATGCCAAATGAATACCTATAATGTGTCAGTACTTTGTTTATGTAGCTTAGAAAGATAATGGTAAAGAAAGGAAGGCAAACAAAAACAAAACAAAGCAAATTACAGTTCCTGTCTTCAAAGGGCTTATGGTCTGTTTTCCTCTGGTTTATGTCCTTTTTTGCCCATCATTCCAAATTCGTTAGGACCAGATCTGTGGTTACTATCTTCTGCAATTTTTCTTATTCTTTTCACTATTATCATGAACTCTACCTTGAACCCACATCTTATTTAAACAAGAAATTCAAAGAGAATACAATAGATATTTGCCATAATTTCAGGCTGATCAGAGTATTTCAGAAAATACTAATAAATTTGCAGAACTTCTAATATTACAAGTTATTCCTCTCCAAAATAGGACCTAGAGAACTTACCTCACCTGCCTCCTTTGAAGTTAAAGCACAGGCAGGTGATCTGGGCTCTAAGCATCAGGCTTAACCTTAAGACAGAAATGAAGAACTTGAGGTAGTAAGCACTTAGTTGGGGGGACAAGGGGGATAGGCATCAAAGAGAATTCATTTTGCTTGCAAATGTGGCAGAGATATCTGACTTTGAGTCTAGCAATATTTGTAAGGTTTAATTCCTGGAATAAAAGTGACATTGTATGATTATGGCAGTAATGTCATAAGAGTTTCATGAGGTAACAGAACTCAGCATTTTTATACTATTGCCATTCTTCAGTTTGTTTGGTGAATTGTTATTCCCAGAAACTTGTCTGGAACCTTTTACCCACCCCTCCCAAAATCCTGGTAGCTGTCTAACATGGGTTTATTAAACTATTTTTTAAGTTCAATCAGCCACTATTGGATTGTGTTCACAGAAGGTAGAACTTACTCTGGGTTCTGATTCACTGAAGATGTCTTCAGCTTACTGACACCATGCTTCAATTCTCTGGCCATCTCAATTTGTTATTGTTGTGAGCTTTGTGAAGATTTCTGTTTCATACATCCTAATGCCTAGAACTTTATGAAAATCTGTGTACTGAAAGACCTGTATGTGAATGCATATATAACTTATTTTAAATAGCTCTAAATTAGGAAAAATACAAGTATTCATCAACTACAAAATGGATACACAAACAACAGTACATCAATGTGATGGAATATTACTCAGCAATAAAAAGGAACAAATTACTAATATTACTGGCACAAAAGACTATATACTGTTTGATTCCATTTATAATGCACTCTGGAAAATGTAAATCTGTAGAAATACAAAGTAGATGAATGGTTTGCAAGGGCAAAAGATGAAGGGAGGGGACTGACTGCAAAGGAGCCTGAGGGGAACTTTTTGTGATGATGGAAATGTTTATCTTGATTATGCTGCTGGTTACACAAATGTCTACATTTTTTTTTTAAAGATTTTATTTATTTATTTGAGAGAGAGAATGAGAGAGAGAGAGCATGAGATGGGGGAGGGTCAGAGGGAGAAGCAGACCCCCCGCTGAGCAGGGAGCCCGATGCGGGACTCGATCCTGGGACTCCAGGATCATGACCTGAGTCGAAGGCAGTCGCCCAACCAACTGAGCCACCCAGGCGCCCCCAAATGTCTACATTTTTCAAAACTCATAAACTGTAAATTAAAGTTTAAATTTTATTATATGTAAATTCTACCTCTGTAAACCTAAGTTAGGATATAATAAAACTAGAATGATGTATTAATAGTAGAAAAAGTAAATTAAAAACAATAGATATTATCAGAGATAAAGAGGAATATCTTATAATAATAAGAGGACCAATTCATCAAAAAGCCATTATAATCCATTATATGTGCCTAATAATAGAGCTTCAAAATACCTGAAGAAAAGACCCATGGAAATGATAAAACTGAAAGAAGAAAGAAACACATTCACAATTATAGTTGGAATTTCAACACTCCTCTCTCAACATTTAATAGAGAAAGTAGATAAAACTAATAAGTGCATAGAATGTTTGAACACTGGTATCAACCAACTTATCTAACATTCAAAGAACATTACACTCACAAAAGCAGAATACACTATTTTTCAAGACACAATGGAAAATTCACTAACATAAATTCTGGCCATAAAACAAGTCAATATATTTAACAGAATTGAAATAATCTGAAGTATATTCTCTCTCCAGAATGAAACTAAATTAGAAATTCATAACATAGAGACCTGGAAAATTCCCAAACATTTGGATATTAAATAACATGCCTCTAAAACACAAGAAAAAGGAAGAAATCACAAGGGAAGTCAGAAAGTCTTTGGATATCCTGGGATTACACTTCTGGGATTAAAGATTTATAATGGAAAAAGAAAAGTGGTCTTACATGAATGACCCATGCTTCTACTTTCAAAACTAGGAGGGGCAATGTAAATACAAAGTCAGCATAAAGAAATAAATCATACAGATGATGGCAAAAATTAATGAAATAGAGAAAAATATAAAACCTACCAAGACTGAATCATAATGAAATAGAAAATCTGAACAGACTGATTACTAGTAAGGAGATTTAATTAGCAATCAAAAACCTTCCAACAAACAGAAGTCTAGGGTCAGGTTTCTCTGGTGAATTCCACCAAACATTCAAAAAAGAACAAATACCAATCCTTCCAAACACTTCCAAAAAAGAGTAGAAAAGGAAACTTTTCCAAACTTACTTTATGGGCAAGCATTACCCTGATACCAAACAAGGATGCCACAAGAAAATTATAGGCCAGCATCCCTGATGAACATGTGCAAAAATCCTTAACAAAAACTAAATTCAACAATACATGAAGAGGATCATATACCATGATCAAGTGGGATTTATTCAGCAGATGCAAGGATGGTTCAACACCTATCAATCAGTAAATGTGGTACAGTACATTAATAAAATGAATGATAAAAATCATGATCATCTCAACAGATACAGAAGAAGCATTTGACAAATTCAACATGCATTTATGATAAAAATTCTCAGCAAAGCTGATCTAGAGGGAACTTATCTTAACACAACAAAGGCCTTATATGACAAACCCACAGCTAACATATTCTGGTGACAACGTGAAAACTTTTCCTCTAAGATCAGGAACAAGACGACGATGTTCAACCTCTCCACTTTTATTCAGCATAGTACTGGACGTCCTAGCCAGAACAATTAATCAAGAAAAATAAATAAAAGGTATCCAAACTGGAAAGGAAGAAGTAAAACTATCACTATTTTCAGTTGCCATGATATCATGTATAGAAAAACCTAGACTCCACCAAAAAACTGTTCAAACTAATAAACAAATTCAGTAAAGTTGAAGGACACAAAATCTATACCCCAGAATCTGTTGGGTTTCTGGACAGTAATAATAAACTATTAGAAAGAGAAATTAAAAATTATTAATAATTTAAGATAATCCCACTTACAATTGCATCAGAAATAACAAAATACCCAGGAATAAATTTAACCAAGGAGGTGAAAGACCTGTAAAAACTATAAGACATTAATGAAAGAAATTATAGAAAACACAAATAAATGGAAAGACATTCCATACTCATGATTTGTAAGAATTAATATTGTTAAAATGTCCATATATCCAAAGCAATATACAGATTCAATATAATTCCTATCATAATTCCAATGGCATTTTTCACACATTCAGAACAGACAATCCTAAAATTTGTATGAAACCACAAAAGACAATAGCCAAAGCAATCTTGAGAAAGAAGAACAAAGTTGAAAGTATCACACTCTCTGATTTCAAATTATATTACAAAGTTATAGTAATTTAAATAGTATGGTATTGGCATAAAAACAGACACATGGATGAATGGAACATAACAGAGAGCCCAAAATAAACCTACGCATATATAGTCAATTAATTTATGACAAAGGAGGCAAGAACATATAATGGGGAAAAGATCATCTCTTCAATAAATGGTGTAGAGAAAAATGGACAGCCACATGTAAAAGAATGGAACTGGACCACTATCTTAAATTATCTCAAAAATGGATTGAAGACTTGAATGTAACACCTGAAAACATAAAACTACTCGAAGAAATCATAGGAGGTAAGATCCTTGACATAGGTCTTGGCAATGATATTTTTAATCTGACACCAAAAGTAAATGCAACAAAAGCAAAAAAAAAAAGAAAAGAAAAGAAAGAAAAAGAAAACACACACAAAAAAACAAAAAAAACCCAAGTAGAACTACATCAAACTGAAAGTCTTTTGACAGCATAAGAAACAATCAACAAAAAGACAACCTACAGACTGGGAGAAAATATTTATAAACCATATACTTGCTAAGGGGTAATATCCAGAACATATAAAGAACTCATATAAGTCAACAGCAAAAAAACACTCCAAGAATCCTACCAAATTTCAGAAGAATTTGAATATAACATTTTCCCAAAGAAGACATACAGCTGGCAAACAGGTACGTGAAAAGAGGCTCAACATCACTAATCATTAGGGAAATGCAAATCAAAACCACAATGAGATATCACCTCACATCTGTTAGAATGACTGTGATCAAAAAGGCAAGAAATAACAAGTGTTGTTGAGAATGTGGAGAAAAGAGAAAACTTGTGCAGTGTTGGTGGGAATGTAATTGGTTCAGCCACTATAGAAAACCGTATGGAGTTTCCTTCAAAAATTAAAAATAGAATTACCATATAACCCAGCAATTCTACTTCTCGGTCTTTATTGAAAGAAAATAAAAACTTTAACTTGAAATATATATATAGAAGTACCACATGTTCACTGCAGGATTATTTACAATAACCAAAACATAAAAATAACTGGGTGTCCACCAATGGATGAATGCCTAATAAAACCATGGTACACACACACTCACACACACACACACACACACACACACACAGGAATATTATTCAGCCATAAAAAAGAATGAAATCTTGCCATTTGTGACAACATGGATGAACCCTGAGCACATTAAACTAAATGAAATGAGTCAGAGAAAGACAAATACCACATGATCTCTCTTACATATGAAATCTAAAAAAAATACAAAACAAAAAATAAAAACAAGCTCATAGATACAGAGAACAGATAGGCAGTTGCCAAAGGCATGCAGTAGGGGGTAGAAAAAATGGATAAACTGTTTTTATTTTTGTTTGTAGTTTAAATTAAAATTTTAAAAGAATAATCAGACTAGTCTGATAATATTGGAAAAAATTGAATTTCTAGTTCAAAACCTGCCACAAAGAAAACTCTGGGCTCAGATGGTTTTGCTGATGATTTTACAAAACTTTGAAGGTAGACATAATACTAAGTCTATACAGATGCTTCTAGAAAATAAGATAGATTACTTCCTAACTCATTTAAGAACATCATCCTGGTACGAAAACAATAAAGCAAAATTACAAAAAACCTAAACTGATATCCTTCATAATCAAAGATAGAAAAATCTATCTTTAGCAAATCAAATTCAGTAATATATAAAAAGGATAATATGCCATGACCAAGTGGAGTCTATCTTATACATGCCAGGTTGCTGTAATATTAAAAAAAATATTTAAAAATTCAAAAGTGTGTCCTCATTATTAAAGAATAAAAGAGTAAAGTTACATGATCATCTCAATAAATGTACAACTATTCATGAAAATAGACAATAGCTCTCAACAGAAAAAAAAATAGCTCTCAGCATATTAGGAACAGCAATTTCATAAAGAATAGTTATAAAATACCTACAACTAACATCATTCTTAATGGTACAAAGGTGAATGCTTTCCCCCTATGATCAGTAACAAGGCAACTTGTATCCAACATTGTACTGCAGGTCCAATCCAGTGTAAAAAGGGAGGAAATAAAACTAGATTAAATGGAGTTTGGAAAGAAAGAAGTAAAACTATTTATGCCCAGACAAATGTAGACAGTCCTCCCCCAAAGTCTTCAAATACCTATAGAAATTAATAAATTAATTATATCAAATTTTCACGTGTAAAATCAATCTGCTAAAATCAATTAAATTTCTATACACTAATAACAATTATAAATTAATTTTAAAATGTTTACATCATTTACAATAGTATCAAAAATAAGAAATATTTGGTGATAAAATTAACAAGATATGTGCAAGATCTATATTGCTTACAGCTACAAATAATTGCTGAAATAAATTAAAGAAGACCTAACTGAGGATAGAGATATATCATGTTCATGGATTCAATAATATTATACTGTCAGTTCTCCCCAAATTTATCTATAGATGCAAAATAATCTCAAACAAAATTTCAGTAGGTCATTTAAATAAACTAACTAGCTGATTTTAAAATTTATATGGAAATGCATAGGACCTAGAGTAATCAAAATAATTTTGAAAAGAAGGACAAAATTGGAGAACACATCTACCTGATATCAAGATTAGTATAAAGCAGAGTAATCAAGGCAGTGTTATATTTGCATACATATAGACAAACAGGTGAATGGCAGAGAAAACAGAGTCCAGAAATAGACATACATATATATGGTCAGTTGATTTTCAGCAAAGGTGTCAAGGTGTTTCATTGTGAAGAATTTGGTCTTTTCAACAAATAATGCTGGAACAACTGAATAACTATGTGACAAATAAATAAATAAATAAATAAACCATGTCCCTAACCTCACACCATACACAGAAAACAATATGAGATTAATCATAAACCTAAATGTGAGAGCTAAAAACTATAAATCTTACAGAAGAAAATATAGGAGATAGTATTTGTGACTTTGGGATAGGCAAAGTTTTCCTAGATAGGATAGAAAAAGGATAAATGATAAAAATTAAATTGTACTTCATTAAGTTTAATAACGACTGTTTTTCAAAAGACACTGTTAAGAAAATAAAAAGGCACATAACATTCTGGGAAAATATTTGAAAAACTTATATCTCATTAAATGTTTATGTCTAGAATATATAAAGTATCTTACAACTCAGTCATAGCAACACAAAATCAAATAAAGAGTGGGCCAAAGGTCTGAACAGACACTTCATCAAATATGATATATAGACGGTATTATTCCTCATCATTCCTCATTGAATATATGCAAATAACAGCCATAATGAGAGACTACTGTATAGCCACTATAATAGCTCAAATTAGAAGGACTGATAATTCCAAATGTTGGCAAGAAATTGAGCTTGAACACTCATATATTGCTGGTGTGAATCCAAGACAGTATATCCACTTTGAAAAGCAATCATAGTTTCTTATAAACATACACTTCCCTAACAATCCCCTTTCTAAATACTGACTTAAGAGAAATGAAGACACAAATCCCTACTAAAACTTGTACATGACTGTTCAAAGGAGCTTTACCCATAATAGCCAAAAAGTGGAAACAACACAAATGTCCAACATCTGGTGAAGGGATAAATGTGGTATATCCATACAAAAACTATTACTCAGCAATAAAAAGAAACCAATATGGAAAACACTATAAATCTCAAAATAAAAGACTATAAATTGTGTGCTACTCTTTATGTGAAATTCTTAAAAAGGACAAACTGTAGTGAGAGAAACAAATCACCATTATTATCCAGAGGCCAGAAACAAGAAGACGTTAGATGCAAAGGGTTGTATGGGAACTTTTATGTCATAATGAAATGTTCTGTTTTGTGATTATTATGGTCCTTACAGGATTGTACACGTTTGATAAACTCATAAAACTGCACAGTTTAATTTGGTAAATTTTATTGTATGGAAATTATATCTCAATAAAGGTGTTGAGAAAAATATGAATATTTTTAGCACTAAATTCTTCAAATATGTTCTTTGAACTGTCACCCACCAAAAACATGCTAGGTACTGTTGTTTGTAAGCCAGCTTCAGATTGTTTCTTCTAATTTATTGGCCTAGAAATAAGCTTAGATGTTGGATATGAAGTTAGTTTTCTTTTATTTTGTATTCTTTAGGGCTGTGTTCTAGCCCCTTTCTTAAAGGATGTGAATAGGTTAGAACAAAAGTATTTTTTTTCTTTCTCTCCCCCTCTCTCAGATTTATAACTGATGTACAAAAGAACTGCAAATATTTAATGTATACAAATTGCTGAATTTGTACATAAGCATGCACCCATGATACCACTGTCACAATCAAGGTAAAAATATCTATCACAATAAAGACATCCATTACCTCCAAAAGTTTCCTTATGTGTCTTTGTTTCTTTTTTTTCCTTTTTCTTAACCATTTCCTAAGATCACCCAGAGGGCTACTGAGTGGTGCTGCCCCCTCTGCAGTCACTTAACCACTTCTTTTGTCTACAGATGCCCATCCACTCTTCTTGCCTCTTTTCAGTATGCTAGTACACCTCTCTTTCTATTTCTACACTTTTTAAAACAAAGCGCCTCCATCTGGAGGTTCACCAGGGACTCTTCTGTCTCTTGCTGATTCCAAGCCTCCAATTTACAATGACAGAAACGCCGAAGAGAACTCCAGCAGAATAAAGTTCTGGGCAGGGAAAACTCTCTGAGTCATTCTTCACTGTGTGCTGCTCAGCCTTCTCTTTGCCTTTCTCCACCAAATTACTGCACTCCATTCAGTGCTTTCCCAACTGAGTCTTGCGTCAGCAGCTTTCTGCAGCTGCAAGAGCAGCTGCTGCTTCCACCTCCCTTTCCTCACTCGTGGCTGTCATCTTGTCCAGCCCAGAAAATCTATCCAGCGGGCCAACAGAAAAGGAAAAAATCAAGAGCCAATAGTGTTATACACACAATTTTTCTAAAGTTTCTGTCCTTGCCTCAATGTGATGAAGTTCTAGAAGCTGTAAGAATGACTTCAGTTGTCTTTAAGGAGAAATGCTTCAAAGGGGGTATTTTCTCAATAGGGGTGATACTTCTAACAATTGATGCTTGCAAAGTACATTTACTTACATGGAATCATTTTGTCGTCCAAATGCACCATGGAGCAGATGGTACCATTGCCTTTATACGGACAAGTAAACTTCAGTATTAATGGAATTAAGTGACCTGAAGTAAATATTAAACCTATATCTTAAGTGCTAGCCTGCCATGTTCACCTAGTAGCTTGTATTGCCTGTGGCCATGGTTGGAAAGAGTCACAGAGTCTCAGTTCTGATTTGTATTCAGAAGTCCTATCGATATCCCAAAGCTTTATTCCTTAGAACAAGCTTATTCAATTCTGAGATTTCCATTTCCAAGAATTCAGGGATTTTGAAGAACCAAAATCATGCTGCGATGTAGTTTCAAATGACTGAGAGCCCCAGGGGAAAAGGTAACTTCTCCCACCATCTGTGCTCTCCTGCTTGACTGTGATCTTCTTTCACTTGTTTCCCAGGTTGACCTATTTAACCTTTTAGTTCTCTTTCAACCTCTTTGTGGGAAAACCCGAAATCACATTATGTAGACCCAAATTTTCTCTAGGCCAAGATTCTGCCCCTGATAGAGTAATACCCAAACATAATTATCCTCTATTATATCATTTTGAAAATTTAAATATATCATCAAATGTATTTAGCTTTCCCAAAATTTTAGTGTGTGTATGTGTATGCCTGTGTGTGTGATATATGGACACACATATATATGGGATATATATTTACCAATAAGAGGTCTGGTCTAATCAGAAAACTGGGGTTTGAGTGCCAGTTTAGCTGTTTGCAGATTGGGGTGATGACAGATAAGACAATTAGCATTTCTAAACCTCATTTCAATTTTCTTACCTATAAGGTCAGTAAAATGATACCCAATCTACGTATCTCACAGGGGTCATAAAATCATATAAGTTAATTTGTATAAAAGTACTTTGAAAGCCATTAAGAATTATGCAGATGTAAGTTAGCATTATTAGCAATGATAGCACCTTGAGAATGTATTATTTATCATTCTACCTATTTTTTTTCAGAGGCCTTTTATATATGAGATAGGACAAATGCCTTGGATTGGCACAGCATGGTTCTTATCCTAAATTTGCCTCTTTAGGCCTCAATGGAGGCCCCTGAGAGCTATTCACATCTCAGTTACTATATCTACTTTTGTCCTATCTCCTCTCTGCCTTCATTGTTCCAGACCAAAGGACAGACTCTACTTAAACTCTTCCCACATGATTCCCAGACCTCACTTTTCACATCTTCACCTTTCTTGCCCTGGTTGCTTTTACCATGTCAGACTTAAAGACTCCTTCACCTAGATTCTCTAAGCCCAACTATCACTTTTGCTCTTCCCTCTCAGTGTCCTCTCTTATATGCCTACTTGGCCCCTGCATTTCCTCTGATTATGAGCACACTTTGGGACAGGGAAATGATGGATTCAGCATTTTTCCTGAGCCTATATTACAGACAAAACAGGTCCACATTTCTCACGAACCAGTTATATATAAACAATAAGGACTAATTCTAATTCTGGTCTGCTTCACAAGCTGGCAGGCAGGTAATATCTCCAAATGGTATGAACACCTAGCCATGCTGAAAATTCACAGGAAATTTTCAGGCACATGTGTTTTCCTTGACATTTTTACCCCATCCTTAGTAGAATATCATAAGTAATACTTATGGGGTAGATTTGAGGGTGAGATATAATTTACATTGCTTTCTATACTAACCTCATCAGTGTTGTTTTCTACAATTAGGTTTCTAGTTCTAACTGAGCAGATTTCAGATTAACGTTCTGCCACATCCGTGCCTCAAATCTGCAGTCAGATTGCTGCTGATAAATCACATGAGCCAACAACAACAATGCTACCAGTTCCTAGACTTTGCAACAGCCAGAAATCATCTTTCATCTGGTTAGCTCAGACCAGCAGTCCCATCACCAGCTTTCAAGAAGCTGTGTTGACAGGTGAACAAGGAGACTTATTGACCTGGCAACTGGTGGTGGTATCCCCAAGGCAAAGTGCATATGACCAATCTTCATCTTCCATTCAATTGTTATAAAATATTTGCCCTTGAATACTATCCACAAAGTGTGTGTTAGGCTGATCCCCCCCCCACAATACCAGTACTTAAAATAGAGAAAAGCATGAAGTATGATTTATCTGTCCTAAAAGGCCCTTCATGGATAGCACCTTGGCAACCTACTTTAGCACTCATTTTAAGTTTTGGGCTCAAGCATTAATGGAGAAAACCACTAAGTGGAGTCCAATCAGTTCCTTAACTTCTTTCCCTTGTTATTTGAAAAACAGTGATAATGGAACTTTGTGAAAGTTAAGTTAATGTGTGATTATTCTTAGTAAAATGTTTAATATTTTGAAATTCTATACAGCTTGACTAAATATTGAATATAATTTCCTTCAAGAAGATTCAATCATTACATTTATAGAACTACCAAATTTTAAATTTAAATTGACAAGTTGACATATACAGGTTAAGGATTTTAATGGTTAAGAGAAAAAATAAAATCAGTGTATAGTCCATCATTTTGTGCTAAGGATATACGAAAATACATGTTCTTGCTCTCCTCTTACTGGTATTTAATTTTCATGTTATCTCTTATCTTGATCACCATAGCATAGGTTTGAATTTATGTAAATTATTACTATAAACTGTCTTCTTCATGATGATTTTCATATTTCAAGGATTAATTAGCTGTACTATAGGGAAACGTTAATGTTTAATTAATAGGAGAAATTTAAGTGGTCTTAATTGGGTAGAGATAGTTTTTTCTTCTCCTAAAAGTTTATTCAGAGTACAGAGGTTTAAAAGAAAATGAAAATTCTTTATAGTACATTTGGCTGTCAGAAATGATTTGACTTTGTTGTTGTTTTAGTGAGTGTTGCAAAGCACAAGCCTACTACCCTAAAGAGATGATGAATAGGCAAAGGCCACCATTTCCTGACATTTACATAAGTGTGCTCAAAGAGTTCCTTGTTGGAGCCTAAGTAGGTCACCGACATCTAAATCTCCTTTACCAACATCTTCCAACCACAAGTTTCTCTTAATAGCCTCCTAAACTTTTTAATCCCCTTTTAACTATCCTTATACAGCATAACAGCAATGCAAGCAATTCTCTTGCTCAATATCTTGCCCTACTATAAACGGAAATTTCTGGGGTGTCTTAGAATCATCAGGACTAATCACAATTAGTATTCCAGGAGTGACTTGTGGTGTAATCAATCAGGGAAAAACTTAGCAATAAACCAGAGATGATAAGGCATCAAAGTAAGATTTCACAGTATATACCGGACACAAATGTTAGTTTCTTAGAAGTAAAAAGATGTGCTTTGCCTCTAGTAGATCAAATAAGAAGTCATTAACCACTCTTTCTTCCACATTATCCCCAGACGATTTTGTGGAGTTTAAGAGAATTCTTTTGTTTTGGTTGATTGGACTGTTTGAAGGCAAGTGAAGAATAACTAAGACTGAAAAACATACCAAATTTAGAACAAACTATCTTAAACCCCACCTTGACCTTTAATGAAAACAGAATACCTTGAGCTTCTGTGTTTTTAGAGGCATAATCGAAAGCATTTAGAACCATGCATAGACCACAGAATGCTCTTTGAGTATTCAAAATACTAGCGTTGTTTTTAAAATTGTATATATCTATTCCAGATGAAGGTGCCTTGTAACTATACACCTCTTTGAAACCACAATGAAAGACGATAGCACACCAAATGCTTCTTTCTATCATAAAAAATCCATATTGAATACAAATTGAAATAATATAATTTACCAAATAAATTGTGAACTACGAATCAAGAGGTTTGATGGGATAAACACTAGTGGGAAAGTATTCAACTTACGGTTGGAAATGGGAAAAGAGAGTCACTCAGGGAAAGAAGGGAAGGATCAACAGAGATATTTCAGAAGAAGGAAGACAGCTAGGACCCTTCCTAACATAAAGTTAATTCCTGACATAGGATAAGGTCATCAGACAGCCAAATCCCCACACCTACCTACAAACGCTCTCTCTCTCTTCAAATATACTGAGTGCATGCATCACACTTATCCTAAAATATAGTTCTTTTTTTTTTTTTTTTTGAGAGAGAGAGAGAGCACGCATATGTGAGCTGGGGGGAGAGGTAGAGGGATAGAGGGAGACAGAGAATCTTAAGCAGACTCCCCGCTGAGCATGGAGCCCCACACAAGGCTCCATCCCAGGACTCTGAAATCATGACCTGAGCTAAAAATCAAGAGTTGGGTGCTCAACTGACTGAGCCATCCAGGTGTCCCTAAAATATAGCTCTTTATATTTGTTGGTGCATTTTATTATACTGAACAGAGAGCATATTTCCTTATGTACCTTGGCAGTAAAAATGTTATTTTATACTTTTCAGTTATTACATTATTACATTTCATTATGTAATCAAAGCAATTGAGGGCGCCTGGGTGGCTCAGATGGTTAAGCGTCTGCCTTCGGCTCGGGTCATGATCCCAGGGTCCTGGGATCGAGTCCCACATCGGGCTCCCTGCTCCTTGGGAGCCTGCTTCTCCCTCTGCCTCTCTCTCTCTCTCTCTCTCTCTCTGTCTCTCATGAATAAATAAATAAAATCTTTAAAAAAAAAAAAAGCAATTGATACCAGTTCCTTTGGTTTTCACATTGGCTTTATGGATTGCCTAAGTGTATTTTTTTTTCTAGATCTTCAAATACTGTCTAAAGTATTCAGAAATAAATTTCACTTCAGAAAATGGTATCATTGCTACATTTTTTGTACTATGTTAACATGGCTAACCTGGGAGCACATTTCTCAAAATTCTCTTTCTTGTGTGGTTCTAGATTAGGACCGACTTCCTTATGCAAGGAAGCTTGCATAAAATCTGGAAGGCAGTGATGTGAACACTGGGTAATGTTCAGTCGCCACCACAGCATGTGCCCATTTGTTGCTCATATGCTAGTTCCCTTTCTTGGTTGGTGTAGGGTAGCAGATGGGCCTACAGTTCTTCTAGCTCCCATCATATCTCCTCCTCAGTCTCTGCAACTGGCTGGGCCAGTTGCATGTTTAGTTCCTCCAGAGGGCTCCAGTTCCTTCTGTGGTCACCCACATTGTCAAGGTTAGAGGTGATGATACACAGATGTGGGTTCCAGTTTGTCCACATGGGTTCCAATCTATCTTCACAAATTCTAGTCTTCCCTCATTCTTCCCCACTTCATGTTCAGCTTGTTTTTTGTTGTTGTTGTGGTTTGTTTGTTTTTTGCCAGCTGGTCCTACTGAAATACAGAGATGATAGGACCATAACCAGATGCATGGGCCTTCTACAAACAGCCTTCCATAAACATCTTCACAAATACCCACAATCATGTCCATTGTATCCCTTATTTCATTTCATTCAGAGTAGTGTTAAGCTTCCCTGATTCAACCTTAATTAACACAAGTGTCTTCTCTTTACTCCATGTCGGAATCAAAGATATTTTATTCCCCTTCATACTTTACTCCCCTCAGAGAATAAATGAATTCCATAAATGCGTGTCTATGGATCCAAGTTTAAAAGGTAAATGTCAATGGAAATAATAATAAACATAAACACCACTATAATAGTGAAAATTTGTTGAGATAAATGAAGTCTTACATTTTAGTTAAAAAACAATTGTATGAGAAACATGGAATTTCCTAGAATAATGCAATATTAGAGCTAATAGAGATCCTAAAAATCATTTAATCCTAACTTTCCATTTTACAGTTGAAGAAACAGAACCAGATACTTGCCTAAGATCACAAAATAAAGTAGTAACCAAGCTGGGAGTAAAGTATAACCCAGTTAAATTTCCTTTCCCTTCATACCTTTTTAATTCTTGAATTAATATCAGTTTATGTGAAGAACCATAAGGGGTTTTATTTATTGTGATTCACACAAAATTATTATGATTCAAAGGGTATCGAGAATACTGTGATAAGATGCTGTATTAATAAAGTATAGTATCTAATATAAGAAAGATTGCAATGCTACTGTATTCTGCTCCCATCAGACCATATTCATGCATTTGAGCACCGGAAAGAGCCAAATAAGTTAAAAGAAAGTGACCAGAATTATATGGGTTTTAATGCTATGGCATATAAAAGATAGAGAATTAGGGTTATTTTAATTGGAGAAGGGAAGACATCAGCAGATATAACTATCACCAAATATTTGAAGAGGTTCCATAAAGAAGAAAAAATAAATTTATTCTGTGTGCTTTTCTAGGGCATAAATAAAATGAACAGTTGGATATTAGAGAGGCTATTCAATATTTAGAAATGTTTTGTAAAAAAAATAGGGAATTTCAAAGCTGAATGGGTGACCTTCTAACACTGTGAGCTTCCAATCAATCAGTTTTCAATCAGAGGCTTTGATGACAATCTATCAGGTAGTTTTAGCAAAAGATTCCCAATGGGATGCATGTTAGAATGCCTTTGAAGACTCCACTATGTCCCTGTGGCTGAGCATCAATTGTTTGAATGACAACATTACAGGAATAAAGTAACAACCTCAATTATGTGAAAGTTATATTTCTGCTATACCCCATGTGGAAGCTCCAATTCATCTTTAATGTGTAGTCCTAAAGTACCGACAACTTCCTTGAAAGCTGCTTTTTCTGGAATGAGCTACATTTAATCCAGATACATCCATCTGGAATAAAATTCAGGCTGTCAGAATTGAAGGTCAAAAATACAGTTTTTAACACTACAGGGGAAAGATCCTCTAGACAACACTGTACTAAGTACATTCTGGATTGTGTGCCCAATGATCCCCTTCTACAGGGCAGAATGCTGGCTATGAGCCACCAAGAAGACACTCAACATGTTCCCCAGAGAGTAATAGAGCTTTTGCTGTAGTATCTGAACAAGATGCCAGACCAAGGAAAGGGGGTCTTATCAGTGGCAGCCCGGCAGGCTGGGCTATTGGCATGGATTGTTTTACCATGGCAGTCACAGACAATAGAAGTAGGCTGAGAAACATCTTTTTTAACCAGAAGTTGACACAGAGGATGTTGCTGAACTCAAATATCTTAAAGAAAGAGAGGCAAAGAAAAAAAGGATTTAATGGAAACTGACAATGGTGCCTTTTAAAGAAGAAAACTAGGTAATCTTGTTTGACTTTTTTTAATTAAAAAACTGTTCTAGAAATGCACAGCAAAACTGGCAGATTCATAGAACTATCCTAGAACAAAAGGCTTCGCTTGTGCACACAAGGAAGGCATACATCAAGTTAGCCTGGGGCCTTCTCTGGGAAGAAATTACAGAGTAAAGGAATCATGAGTGTATATCAGAAAAGAAAAAAAAAATGCTTAAAACAGAGTCTGATAAACAATTATAAGACAAAACAGAAGGGAACTCTGTTGCTATCTAAGGAAGCCTCTCAAATGTGGCGGCACATCTCAATCACCAGTGGAACTCATTAAAAATACAGTTAATAAAAAAAAATACAGTTAAGCTCCACCTTAGACTAACTGTGTCAGAATCTGATACTCAGGCAATTTTTGAGACCTCTAATCTTGAGCATCGTAGAATATTCACCATACTTCTGCCTTAATACTTGTTCAACTATAACTGTTTTGGACTTCACCCCTGGAGTTTCTTCAGTAATCAGGTATAGTAGATAATAATTAAGAGCAGTAGTATAGCTACATTTTCTCATTTAATAATCAAAACAATGCTAAAAGATAATTATGAGTTCATTTTACAGATGAATAAAAAAGATGAATAATTTTCCAGCGACCATACCTGATAAATGATATACCTAGAATTTGAAGACAGATATAACTCTCTAGCTCATGTTCTTTCCACTACACCATGTAGTAATAGATTGAACCAACCACATGAAATAGCCTGAATTCAATTTTTTAACCCACCAAAGTTATGATTTTATATCATTTAATATAGTAAGTCCAAAGTCATGAAAGAAGACAAAGTGCAGCATAAGGAATGGCTGTGAAGAAATAAAGCTATATGAACATTATGCTTTATAAATTAATCCTTCTCTTTAAGTGCCATGCATTTTGAGAAAACTAGAAATAGAATGTTCTATCAACTGTTGATGGGATATTCCTTGCAGAGCCGATATCTGTCTGCCTGTGCTGCTTACAGATAAGTCAGAGGTCTGTGGCCTGGACCTGGGCACAACAAGTGAGGTACCCAGGGCACAGTGTTTAAGGAGGTACTCACACTCAAGTGCTGATGCAACACTTGCATGAGCTTGAGAGCTTGTGAGTGCCTTCGTACTTTTGCACCCCAGGGTGCCTCCTTTGCTCACCCTAGTTCTGATTTCACACTTCACCTCTATTTCTCCTGCTTTTTAATCCACTTTGGTTAATTCCATACCCAAATCATACAAGGCAGGCAATTAAAATTATGAGATACAAGTCCAAGGCAGTGTCTATTCTTTGTGCATAGTGCAAAAGATCAGTCACATTGCAACGTGGAGAGAAAATGTAAATACTGAATAGAGAAAAATAGCAGGTATGTGGTTAAGAGGAAAAAAAACCAGTTTATTCAAAAAGTGGCTGAGGTTGACTTGCTATACTTATTACCCATCAAGCCTATTTAGAGTTGTGTTTGCTCCATGTTATATGATTCTTGTGTTATCATCACCATGACCATTCATTATTAATTAGCTTTATGAGCTGAGAACTTTTATGTGTCCAAAGTCATGGCTGCACAAAAAAGCATGATTCAGTAACCACATAAAAGAAAAATGCAACTAACTGAATGTGTTTTTAGAGGGAGAACAATCATAAACTCATAGTAGACCAGGGATTCAAGAGGAAGCACTTTCTACATAGTCCTTCTACACAAGAGATAATCTTGTCTCTGTTTGAATACCTTTAGAAATGAGAACTAAACCTTCATGAGATATCCTTCAAGGATGCCAGAGAGTATTTCTACTATAATGTTCTTTCTTCTTATAAGCCCAAATCTTCCTTTTTGCAGGTTTTTCCAAACCTTGCCCAGTGTCATGTGGCAACATAAAACTGTTATACCTTTTTTCCCCCAAACTGAGTTTGCAAATATTAGGAGATAGGTTTTAATATTTGTTACGGTTATACACATTAAACAATCCAGGCTCCTCCAATGAGCTGGACCAAGACAAGTTCTGTTCCTCTGAACATACCGCATTTCTTCAGTGTGCTTTTTAAAACATATTAGCTAGGTGCAATGTCCATTCTCACCAGACTTATTCAAAATAGAACTGGAAGTTCTAACCAGGCATACAGATTGGAAAGGAAGGAATAAAACTATCTCTATTTGCAGATGGTATGATTTTCTACATAGAAAATCCAAGCGTTTACAAAAACTCTTAGAACAAACAAGTGAGTTTAGTAAGGTCATAGATACAAGTTCAACACATGTAGGAACTAAATAAAGACACAATATGAATTGTAACTGGCCCAAGGAAAATTAAATACTTAGGGATACACTTAAAAAAATATGCAAAGGATTTGTATTAAAAATTACAAAATGTTGGGGCACCTGGGTGGCTCAGCCAGTTAAGCATCTGCCTTTGGTTCAGGTCATGATCCCAGGGTCCTGGGATGGAGCCATGCATTGGGCTCCCTGCTCAGCGGTGAGTCTGTGTCTCCCTCTCTCTGTCTGCCACTCCCCTTGCTTGTGTTCTCTCTCTCTCCTCCTCTCTCTGACAAATAAAAAAATAAAATCTTTTTAAAAAATTACAAAATGTTGATGAAAGAAACAAAGAAGACCTAAATAAATGGAGAAATATGCCATGTTCATGGATCAGAAGTCTCTACATGGTGAAAATGTCAATTCTCCACAAATAGAGTTATAAATTTAATTTAATTCCCATCAAAATTCCAGAAAGTTATTTTTGTAGACATAAACAAGCTTGCTGTATGGTACACATCATGGAATATAGCTAAAACAAGCTTGTAAAAGAATAATTAGGAATAGAAATCACCCTACCCAATTTAAGCCTTACTGTCTAACTATAGTATTCAAGACAGTATGGTATTAGTGGAGGAATAGATTATGTAGGTCAACTGAACACATAACAAACCCAGAAACAGGCCCACAGAAATACGATCAAATTATTTTTTAAGGTTAAAGTGATTCAGTGGAAGAAGGATAGCCTGTTCAATTAAAAGAGCTAAAGCAATGGAATATCCATAGGCAAGAAAACAAACAAAAAACTTCTACCAAAACCTTATACCTCACAACTTATACAAAAATTAATTAAAATGAACCAAGTGACTTACACGTAAAACATAAAACAAAAATTTAAGAAAAAATAGGATAAAAATCTGTAGAATGTAGAGCTAATCAAAGGTTGTTATACTTGTCACAAAAACAGGACCCATAAAAGGAAAAATTTATAAATTGGACCTCATCAAAATTTAAAACTTGTTCCGTGAAAGCCCATGTGACAAGAATGAAAAGACAAGCTAGAGACTAGGAGAAAATATTCACAAAATACATCTGACATACAACTTATATCTAAAATATATACATAACTCTCAATATTTAACAATGGAAATAAACAAATAAATTAAAATTATAGAATCCAATTAGAAAATGGGCAAAAGACATGAAGAGGCATTTCTCTGAAGTGGGTATACAAATGGCAAATAAACACATGAAAAGGTGTTCAATATCATTAGCCATTACAGAAACACAAAGTCACAATGAGATATCACCACACACCTCTCAAGACTGTTACATTAAAAAGGACTGACAACTCCAAATGCTGGTGAGGCTATTCAGAGAAACTGACTCACTCTACTTTACTGATGGGAATTTAAAATGATACTCTGGAAAATAGTCTGACACTTTCTTACAAAGCTCAATGTGAAAATACCATATGACCCAGCAATTGTACTATTGGGCATCTATCAAAGAGAAATGAAAACTTTCTTTTCATGCAAAAGAACCCCACAAAAACAAATATTCATAACAACTTTATTTCAAAAAGCCAATCACTGGAACCAGCCCATATATTCTCCAACAAGTGAAGGTTTAAACAATCTGAGGGACATACCTACTGTGGAATTCTACTCATTGATAAAAAGGAATGAATTCTTGAAAGCAACAGGTTGGATGGATCACTAAGAAATTATGCCCAGTGGGTAATAAGCCCATCTCAAAAAGTTATAGATTGTATGATTCCATTTTATAACATTTTTGAAATAACAAAATTTTAGAAAAGGAGAACAGATAACAAGTTGCCAGGGTTTAGGGGCAAGAGGGGACATAGGAGGGAGATAGGTGTGATTATAAAAGGATAGTACAAGAGATCCTCGTGGTGTTGTAATAGTTCAATATCTTGGCTGTGTTGGTACATACACCAGTCATTGCAGATGGCACAAGTAATCAGTAATTAACACACATGTCTGCATATACACATGTGCATGTACATGAGTCCAGTAAAATTGGGGAAATCTGAATAAGGTGAATATATCATGATTGTGATATTATTGTAATTTTTGAAAATTGTGATCATGGGGAGAAAGTGTCCCAGGTTTTTCCAAGAGCCTTCCTTTGACTCAGTTTTGTTTTGTTTTTTTTTTTTCAGTCTTTAGATACATCACAGTCTCAATTAGGGACCCACTTTTTACACATAAAAACTTCTGATAGACTACAGGAAGAAAGCAAATTATTTCTCATTTAATATGCCAGCAGTGGCCATATAGGCAGGTCCCAGCTAAAGCAACAGTCAAGCAATAACTAGTAATTACCTTCTTGTGGGTTGTAGGAATTGAAATTGAAAACATGATACCCAAACCCTCAAATCTATGGATTTTCCTGAAAACTAACTTAGGAATCTTCGAAAGCTAAGAATCCATTTTCTCCAGTGTGAAGACAGGAACCCTTATTTTTCATGTACATAATTCATGTGGTATAGATATAAGTTTTATTGTAAAATGAGATGCCTTTTTATGCAAAAGAGCAAACCATTTCTTATTTGTAAAATATGTGGAATCTCAAATACAAACTATGGCAATGGCCAGGGGAAAAGTTTATTCTCATGAATTAAAAACTTAGTAATAGGGTCCAGGGGTGGGGGGTGAGTGGAGAGGCAGAAGGTTCTCCTTTAGCCTTTATCCCACAGTTTGTAACCAAGTAGCAAAGACAAAGAGGGAGGTATGATGGCAACCCCATATTTAGTTAGATAGGGATTCTGGAAGCAGGAAAACAGGTAAGATGCTTTTAACGTTGTAACAGCTCTTGATGGAAAAAGTAAAGGCGTCTGTTCACAGCTGGACCAAGTTGTGAACCTTGGAAACAAGTTGGCATCTCTCACGGCTATGAACCTATGCTTTGTAAAATGTACTGGTTTCAGATTTCTTGTACTTTTTTTCATTTGCCTTTTGTTGCTTTTTTTTTTTTTTTTTAAGATTTTATTTATTTATTTGAGAGAGAGAGTGAGAGAGAGAAAGAGCACAAGACGGGGGTGCGGGAGAGGGAGAAGCAGACTCCCCGCCGAGCAGGGAGCCCGATGCGGGACTCCAGGATCATGACCTGAGCTGAAGGCAGTCGCTTAACCAACTGAGCCACCCAGGCGCCCCTGCCTTTTGTTGCTTTTAGGAAACTTGTTGACATTTCCTACTGTTTTTAACTGTACTGAAGGGATTTTGTCTGCATTTGGGCCTGAGCTTTTAAGGGAGAGAGCAGAGTCCTTAGGGAAGAGCCAGTGGCAATGGATTCCTAGGGAAGCACCCAAGACAAAGAGAAACCTCATAGAGAAGAGAGATGGGGGCTCCAAATGGGGCCTCAGCTCTCCACTTGCTAAGCCACAAAGTTTGCATGCTTTGACTTAATAAGGAAACCCTGCCTTTATCCATAAGGCAGTAATTTTTTTTTTTTACTTCTCTTACCTTTTACCCCCTAAAGTCTGTTGCTAATGCTAATAATAACCATTTGCTCTATGCTTCATCTCAAGGCAGCTGTAGTTTACCACTTCACTGTCGAATTCCTTCTCTCATTCTTCCAATGGTAGCACATGGATAGATTGCTGGTATTATAGTCTGTGAATGATCCAAAGTCATTTTCCATCACTTGCTTCTCAGGGAACTTTATGTTCAAGATGGTATCAGTTGACAATGCACCAATGTGAAAGCAGGAGGCACTGGATATAAAAAAAACAGAAGAGACAGTCCTGTCCTTGGGGAATTTACAAGCCACAAAAAGGGCTTGGAAAGGCTTAGAAAGTAATTTTCAAATAGACACATTAATATAGTGCAAACAGAGTATTATATTAAGGCCAGGCAGAATCTACATAGCCAAGGAAGGATAATAAAAATAATAACTAGAATTATATAGTCTTTTCTAATTTACAAATACCTCTCTTGCCTTATCTCATTAGCTACAGTTCTTTCAAGTAAAGGACTAACTTTTTATTATCCCTATCTTGCTGATGAAGAAACTGGGACTCAGAGTTTGTCATTACTGTGGCCACATTGGGGCTCTGATCCCTTGTTCTTTCTTCCATAGCATTCTCCCTTCAGAATCTGAGGAGGTGAGATTAATCTGGGAAGTAGGTGAGTTTGGAATAGGACTTTATGGGAAGTAAAATTATGTGCAATGGCAGACAGAAATGAAGAGAATGTTCCAGGTGTCCTGCTAATCTTGAACCAAACAAACAAAAACAGAAACTCTCCACACAATGCAGGCTTTTTTTTTTTTTTTTAGACTTCTTTTTGAACAATGAAAAACCCCCATTTGGTTGGGAGACAGTTTCTGTGCACTCATCCCTTTTTTCTTGTTTCGATAACTACATTTGTTAAATGTACAACCTTGAACAAATCAGACAATCAATCTGTGCTCCTTATTCCATTCATAAATTGGATGTAATAATATTTACATTGGTGGCAACTAGCTCAAAGGCGTTCAATCCTTCTTATAAACATAAATCTTCAATACATCTCTTTGCAACAAGGAGAAGGCAGGTGTTAATGTCATGAAACTACACAAGGAGACTGTGATACATGAACTCCTTCTGATGTGAAAAAGTAGCATAGATAAACTAAGAACCATTTCATTAAGACATAAAGCCTATGGCCACATGATCTACATAATGAGGAACAGCATCCCTTCAAGCTAAAATTCCCTGTAGACCCCCACCAAGAGCAACATAAATAAAGCAGAGAGGCAGAAGAGAGTCACTGAAGAAAAAGTGATAACCTTCCCAGAATCAAAGGGCAGCTATGTGTGTTGGGGAGGAAACTCCGTGTTTTTTTAACATCAGTGTTAAAGGTCAAATCAATCTGTTTCTGGGGGAAATGGTAATTTTCCCTCCCATAGTTGGAACTCCATTTCCATCTTCACTGAATGAAGTGTACAATCTAAAATTCCATGCAAGTAAGAAGAGAGATTCAACACTGGCTTATCATTTGCATCATCCATCCCATTTCATCGGTGTAGAAATGTACAAAATATGCAAACCCAACTGACATGATCTCTAAGAGAACATCTCCCTTCATTGTGCCACTGTCCCACTCAGCTCTCTCAGCATGCCCAACCCCAGTACACTACTTTTTGCCAGGGCATATTTAGGATCATATCATCAACTATTTATCAAATAGCTAATGCAGAATGCACTCCCCTGGCAGAGGAGAGATGAGCAAGACATAATTCCCCCCAACCTGAAGATGGTGAGTGTTTAAAACAATCTCAGTGGCACCAAACAACACAATCTTGCATGTGGTTAAGGGCTACACTGCAAGCATAAGAAACTTGAAGGACTTTGTGGTACATTGCAAAGAACTTGGTATTGAGAGTTGGAAGGTCTTTGTTCTATTCTTCAATTTCTCTTACTAAATTATGGCTGTAACATTATCTTTTTGTGCCTTAATAAATACATCTGTAACATATAAATAATAACAGCTGCCTTGCCTACTGCAGAACACCATTGTGAAGAATACATGAGTTTGTGTACTTTCACGTGGGTTACACATTATAAATCTGAATGATGGAAGCAGTTAAGAATGAGAATTAAAGTAAAAAGTAGCTAAATTAAAAAAGTGAAAAGTAGCTAGAATGGGGTTAGGTGGCCATCATGCTAGCATGGGAAAGTTATAAGGGGAAAAAAAACCCTCTGATTAAGATGAGACAGAGAGAAAATTTGGCATACAGGAAGAATGAAGCAGAGATGTCAGGAGAAGACCCATGAAGGGAGGGACAGAGTCATAAAAGAAGAGGAGGGAAAGAGAGAGAGACAGAGAAAGAGAGATAGAAAAAGAGGAGTGAAAATTGAAGACTAGGAGGCAAGCATAATGCAGTATAGTAGTCTGTCAGAATACAAGCATCTGAAGGGTAGAGACCATTTTGAATCTATCTCCAATACTTAAAAGAGTGTGTTATGTATTGTATCCATAGTAGATGCTAAATTCACATTTGCTGAAATAAAAAACTTGCCACTTAGGAGATCTTTTGGCTCTTTGCCATAATCGTCAGAGGGATACATTTCAATTTCTTACAAAATTACCCTTTGTCTTTCTCCTTCAGGCTCTGTCCCCATTGAGAAGATGGAATTCATTTTCTCAAGAAGCTGTAAACGTGCATATTATAAAAGTTAAAATAATAGAGACTCCAAAACAATAGTTATTAGATATCATAGTTAAAATTGTTTAGAAAATACAGCACGGTAACCATACATGAGACCACCAGCAGCTAACTGAACTTAGACCCAAAAAATGGGGTAAATTATTGAGACAATCTGTGTGTGTGTGTCTTTCTGTAATTCTCAATTTTCTTTTTAGGAAATAGATGTTAGTGTTCTCTCACCCCAGAACTGACGGCAGAACGGAGAGATCGCTACCACCACCTCAATACCTGTTTATGAGGAAGATGGGAAATAATGCAATGCCTGTGGGGAGCCGGGCAAGTTCTTGGTGACGAAAAAGACAGAAGAGATTCCTCAACACCAGGAGAGGAGAGGGGCCCTGAAAAGATCAGGAGTGCTTGCACTACTCCTTGACAGGGCCAAGGCGGATGGAAAATCTTGGAAGCAGACTGGTTGTATTTCACTTTTACAGAGGTTAAACCACATGAGTACAGCTTCCAGGTGCCACAGAGATCCTTCTGTTCAAGTGTAACACAAAAACCACAGGGCCTCTTCCCTTCAGGTGCCATGTCCAGATTTAGAAAATGAAAAACAACATATATGTTTCCCAAACCAGAGCTATCTCCCTAAAAATTATACTTTGAGTGAGACCCTTAGAATCATTTCATACCCTGAAGGGAAGAATCTCAACGAATATCAGAAAATCAATTTCTCATTAGCCTTAGGAAATACAGGGATTGGGTGTTAGATTTGATTTGATATCAGAAAAATAAAGACCACCCATATTAGTCTTTGACAACTGCTCATGTGATTCTTCAGAACCATGCTATAGGCAGGATATTTTCCCTAACATACTCACAGGAGGTGAATACCAAAACTGGTAATCTCTTATAGAAAAGTTTCTAAAGAAAGTAATTGAAAAGGAGGAGTTCTTTTGCGTACCTCAAATGAGTGGTGGGGGGAAGGAGGAGCCAGAGTGTCATTATATATCTGATCAAAATAAAGGGAATCTCATAAGTGTATAAAGGTTTAGGAGTGAGGGTAGAACTCCTAAGTCTGAGCTACACCCCATGCTTAGATGCAGGCATGTTTAGGCTAATATGTTAGTCTGGTGGCCCTGGCCTGACCGGTGTCTATTTGCACGACTACTAAAGACTCTTGAGTGGAGACCCATTTTAAAGGAAGGAAGGAATATGCAGAATGCTTGGACTAATAGCAAAGCATTGTTGTAAAAGAGAGAAGTAATTCTGAATATAACTTGGTGACTGTCACCTGGAGATGCCTTCCAGCTGAATCCCAATGATGCCTTATTCTAAGGAGAAGAGAAATGAAAACTGATAAACCAGTTGTTCATTTCTTCTAAAATATTAGGACACAGAAAAGCTCTGTTTAGGAACCAATGTGGCAGAATCTTACCCTCCTGCTGAAACAACTAAAAAACTGAATAAAATATAAAACCGCACAAAATAGAAAACAACCATTTTCAGACATTATACAATAGGCTAGACTTCAACCTTTGAGAAAAGGTAAACAAATGATGGGTGCTGAATGATAGCCAAGCACAGGAAAGAGAAATCTAAGGAGAGTGCAGTGATTTTGCAGAGTTGAGGTAACAGAGATCAGAGTTGAGGGGAGTGGGGTGGTTGGACTTTGCTGGGGAGAGTACCAGAGAGGAGAAGGCTAGCCAGAAATTGCACAGGGGTTCCTTGAGGCATTGGCTGAATATAAGCTAGACCTGCAGAGATAGGTCTTCATAAGACTAGGCAAAGAACAACCACTAGAAAAAGAACAGCTCCTAAAGAGTTGTAATCCAAACAATTCCTAAAGATCACACAGGTTTGGGACACATTTGATTTGCAAGCAAGCAGAGAGGAGAGTCCTGGTTGGAACATTCAGTAGAGGTTCCAGAATGTCCTACTTTCATAGTCAAGGTAGATAAGCCTTAGAGTAAAGGATATTCTAGGTTTAAGCTAATAAACAAGGCTTATGCTTAAAGCAAGCTTTAAAATGATCAAGTTGATTAGCAAGTGCTTTTAACTGCCTGCGTAAACAAATCTCACTACTCTTTAAAGAAGCCAACAGAATCCAGAAACTCTGCAATTTAATTTCTTTTCTTTTTTAAAAATTTTTTATTTATTTATTTGACAGAGAGAAAGAGAGCATAAGCAAAGGGAGTGGCAGGCAGAGGGAGAGGGAAAAGCAGGCTTCCGCCGAGCAGGGAGCCCGATGTGGGGCTTGATCCCAGGACCCTGGGATCATGACCTGAGCCGAAGGCAGACACTTAACCAACTGAGCCACCCAGGTGCCCCCAATTTCTGTATGATCTAATAGGCATTCAAAAATTACTAGGATGAAAGAAGAAAATGTACCCATAATCAGAAGAAAATCAGTCAGTGGTGATAGAGTCAGAAAAAATCAGAGGTGTTGGAATTAGTAGACAAGAACTTTGAAAGAGATATTACAAATATGTTAAAGGATTTGAAGGAAAACATGATCATATGAGGAGAGAAATGGAAGGCATATGAAAAACAATAATTTCCCAAAGCTAAAACAACACCATATCTGAAATTAAAAACTCACTGAAATTAGACAAGGCAGAAGAAAAACTAACAGTGAACTTGAAGACATAGCAATAGAAACTATCTAAACTGAATTACAAAGAGAAAAGAGACTGAAGCTAAAAAGAGAAAAAAGCTCCTCAAAATTTGTGATATGTCTTTAAGGCTGTGCTTAAAAGAGTATTTATGGCTTTAAATGTCCATATAATAAAAGAAGAAAAGCTTAAAGTAAGCAATGGGAAAATAGGCTTTCTTCCTTTTTCAGCCCAGGAATTGCAACTGTTTCAGCTTATCAAGGGCTCCAGAGCCTTTCCCATATTGCCCTGACACACTGGAAAGCTCTAGAACCTCTATGTCAGTGCGCAGAGAGGGTAGAAATTCCTGGAGTGGGGCAGCTGAATTGTTGCCTACTGGAAGCAGGGCAGACAAATTCTACCCCAGCTTTATAAGTAACAGAGGGCTCAGCAGCAGACAGCTATGGACAGATAGGAAGAAAAGACAGAAACCTCACTATAGCTGATAGGACTTATTCAGAAGGAAATGTGAGAGAAAAAACATCCTGGGTATCTACCAGAAATAACTGGAGGTGGGGTGGGTGGGATTAGAAATGAGGAATATATTGCAGGAAGTTAAAGGTCAATAAAATGTATCTGATGACAAATTTTCCCTAAGTGAGTAAAATACAGCCATGGGTATAGAGAAGGTCCACAATGTGACCTTTTTAAAATCTAATTTAGTAAGGCAGTACATTAGGTATCTATTGCTACTCCCAAGCTCAGTAGCTCGAAACAACTACATTTATTTTCTCACAGTTTCTGCAGGTCAGGACTCTAGGCACAGTTCAGCTGGGTCTTTTCCTCAGGGCCTCCCATGGGCTGCCATCCAGGTGCAGGCTGTGCCTACTGAATCTAAGTCTCAACTGGAGAAGAATCCACCCTACGATCACTCCCATGATTATTGGCAGGACACCATTCACCACGGGTTTGGGCTGAGAGTGTCAGTTCTTTGAAGGCTTTTGGCAAGCGGCTACCCTCAACAGCTTATGAGGTGGGCCTCTCCAACATGGCAGCTTGCTTCATCAAAGTACAAATGGAGACGTCAAAGAGGAGAGAGTGCAGCAAGATGGAAGTCACAGTTTTTTGTAATTTAATTCCATGGAAGTGACATCCTATCACTTTTGTCAGATTCTATCCAATAGATACAAATCACCAGGTCCAGCCTACATTGAAGGATGGATACCAGGAGCTGGGGGATCTCTGGGTGCCTTCTACAGACAGGAAAACAACAGCAGGGCAGGTATTTGCCCATGCCCCTCTGGTATGATGTTCCTTCTGGAGAGTGATGGCCCAAATAAAATTCAACATTTGGAGTGGATCAAGTCCCTCAGGTGTTCAGACAACCACCTTCCTCAGATGCCTGGAGTCGTCCCTTGAGGCAATAGCTTAGAGAAGAGTGCAAGAAGTAGCGAGTGAGGGGAAAGAGAAATGGTGATGTTACAGCATATAAGAAGCTTTACTTGCTTTTAGAATGATATTTCCTTGACAATAACAATTTAGTAGACAAAATTTTTAGGGGTATTTTAAGATAAGCTGTTTTGTGTATGTGTATGGGTAGATTTTTCTAGTCCCCAAGCCATCAGCGAGTTCCTGAAGAGAGAAGTTTGAGAAGTCCAGGAAGTGTGATTTACTGCAAACTGAGTTTCAGCCATTTAAAAAAATAAATAAATAAAAGAATAAATTTCAGTCATTCAAATACCTCTTTTGTGACTTTTTTTACAGTTGTATTATTATGAATACATATTTTTAAGTTTAATGTGCATTTTTACACTGATAAAAAAGATTTTAAGAATATTTTTATAATCGGGGCGCCTGGGTGGCTCAGTCGTTAAGCGTCTGCTTTCGGCTTAGGTCATGATCCCAGGGTCCTGGGATCGAGCCCCGCATCGGGCTCCCTGCTCGGCCAGGAGCCTGCTTCTCCCTCTCTCACTCCCCCTGCTCGTGTTCCCTCGCTAGCTGTCTCTCTGTCTGTCAAATAAATAAATAAAATCTAAAAAAAAAAAAAGAATATTTTTATAATCACTGCTATACCCCCAAATCCATAACTACTGGTCATAAATATTTTTCTTACATATATTAAAATTAATTAAACCTATTAAATATTTTTTATGGTTTTCTGTGTTCCACCTATAATCACTTCATCCCCAGTGAAGGCAGCCTGAATTTTGAAAAAACTGTGTGTCATGGAAGGAACATGTGCTTTGGGTTTGAATAGTCAGTTTGCCATTTTTCTATTTATTAAAATATAGGAAAGTAAGTAACACTTGGGTTATTTGAACCTTAGGCTCCTTTTCTATGAAACTAGAATAATGGTGTTCACCTTAAAGTGTTGTTTGGTTTTAATGAGATGATAGTGGTAAAAAGGATCAGACTTGGTTACCCAATAATAACTGCAAACATAATAATATTGGCAATACCTAGTACTTATTACACAATTACTATGTGCTAGGTATGATACTAGAGCATCGTGAATATGTTTTCAATAAAACTTAGTGTTTTTTTCAAAAGCTATGATATCAAGGAATTCAACAGTCCCATCTAGTATTGATTATCACTTGCAACAGCTCCCAAGTTTCTAAAGGAATGAAAAATGTTTGAGGGTGTGCTGATAGATTAGAACATTTATAGTGACTCTAACATTATAGCTGGGAAAAAGTAATAAGTAAAATGGGATAAAGTCTACATTACAGATAAAAGTTATAACTTTTAAATGTCTCCCTTCATAATGAACTATAT
Organism: Leptonychotes weddellii; assembly: GCF_054177405.1. Taxonomy (NCBI): domain Eukaryota; kingdom Metazoa; phylum Chordata; class Mammalia; order Carnivora; family Phocidae; genus Leptonychotes; species Leptonychotes weddellii. Next base: position 135,732,277 of record NC_138369.1, on the reverse strand, counting down.
TATATGGATTATACCAAATTAGTCCTCATAGTTTATAAACTGGAGCATGAAGCCCTTGCAGTTGATTATGCCTCATTTAAAAGGCAAACATGGTCACATGTGTGGAGCTTCCTAACAACTTTTAGGCACAAGAACACAAGGTATGGGAAAGGTGTGCTCCCTAGGTGGTAATCATCTTCAGAAACCAGAGACAAATAGGTAAATAATACATATTCTTTGTGTGTCTTGATCCCATTACCCCAAATTTCCAAAACTCATGTCAAAAATGCTTGCAAAAATAATCCCTTCTAGTTTTGAGTCCTATCTTCCAGTGAACCATGATCTTATTCAGGTCTCACTTCCTCTAGCTGTTTTTTTTTTTCATTTTACTCAAACCTTCTCACATAAGGCATTTGCATGGAGCAGACTTAATTCTTAAGTGCTGATGTGACAGGTGTCCGCTTCGGTCTACTGCCTCGCTGTCTAAGAATTCTATGCTTCACTATTTTCTGGGGATTCTTCCTATAGCCTCCCAGAGAGGACACCTTCCTTCACTTTATTATGGACAGCAGCCTATCCGGCTCAGACCCTGCTATTGCATACGCAAAGATTCACTAGGGAACAGAGATTCTTCCAGGTTTCCCCTCAAAGAACACAAATGACCTGGAAGCAACTTTGAGATTTCCTTACTTTCTTTCATCTCAGCCAATCTCCATGAGAGGAAAGGAATAGTACATAGAAATTATTATCTCATTTCCTTTAGAAGGAAGATAGTCATTTTGGGTGTTGAGTAATAACTTGCCTTCTCTTTGTTACAGTAGGATAATTCCAGGTAGAAACAAAGAGGGTTAAATCCTCCTAGTCGCATTTTGACAGTTTCCTCTTCCAGGGAAAGAGTTCCTAAATCTACCCTCCAACATGCCTCAGAATGGTTATGCACACATTTATGAATGAATTAGATCTTTGAAATACTCAAATCCAATGTCCCCATTTTGCAGGCAAGCAAATTGATGGCCAGCAGTACCTAAATTGAAACAGCTATTCAAGGATATGAATAGACAACAACTCAATTGGCATATCACAACATTCCATATTCTCAGTGCATCACTTAAGTATCTAGGATGAAAGGAAAAAAGCAACCCCTTGAATATGTCCTGGCAAAGAAAGTTATTTGTACTCTGAGACCAACAATTGTCCCCCAAGAATTTTAAGTGGTGAAGAAGCTAGTAGCATTTGTTAGAGTCTAACCCAAACTGCATCTGGTTCCCTCTTTTCTTGACGTGTTACTTCCTTTCAGCCCTGTTCATCAAAACTCACACTCCACCTAACATTTCAACACAGAGAAGGAAAGAGGAGGCTATAGGCTTCTAGAATCCTGAGCAATCCTTTTTCTCCTTGACAATAGAAAGCCAATTTTTCATCTGAAAATGCAGGCTCTTTTTCTAGACGAGACTGTCTCATATATTATGATTAGAAGGTCCATAGATCTTTAACCAAATCCATTTCATAGGGAGTTAAGGCTTTGAGGTTTCCTCACAATGTGGTAAAACATTCTGTGTACATGGATATGGCTTGCCAGGTGCTGCCTGACAAAGGACACAACAGAAATGGCAGGAAAAGCCCATGAGTCTCAGTCACACTCTCTTTATAGTCGGAACACCAGGTCTCTTTGGAGTTGACTGCTTCGGCAGAACACAACTGGAAGCCTCCTGTTGGGGGACTTCCCAGAGGTTCCCAATTCAATACATGTGCTTGGTGTGGCCCTTGTATCACGGGTGAGTGATGCAACATGGGCACCACTTCCTCGCAACCACATCAGACTCCAACTCCTCTTTGACTGCAAACTTCTAGGCAACCAGAAGTCTCTGACAAAGTGTAACTTCCCTCTCAGAACCAACATCTTTCATTACGCTGCAGGGTGAACCAGCCCTTTCAGCTGCTTCCTTGTTGTCTGCCTTAGATTTTAACCTTCCTTTCATCGTGTGTGTTTCTCTCACTCTAAAGTAGAAGCAAGTCGATGGAGAACACTGGGTCTTTATGGCTCTTAAAGAGGGTCTGCAGAGAGACCCTGGGATGCTAGCCTCTGACAGTTTTATTTGAGACCATGTAACAGGAGGCAAGTAGGAAGGGATGCTATTGTTAGCATTTCAAAACAACATCCAGTATCACCTTCTGTTTTGACCTGTTCAACCTTTTCTTTCAAGAAATTATCCTTTGATTCTCAAACTCCCTTGCCCTTGTCTGAGAACAAAGAGGTCCCCCCCCCCTATTTTTAGTGCACAAATTGCTAGTCATTTTCAGGTTATGAAGTATGGGGGGAAATTTTCATACAGAGAAAATACTTCTGATTTCTTTTATGGATAATGCAAATATAGTTCAACCTTAGAACTTTAAGATGAAGAATGAAATTGTTATGAGTTTGGGGAAAAAAAAATTGAGCAATCAAAAACCAGTCTTCACGTATGCACAATAAAATTGAGTTTTAAATTGTGTAATCATACCTCTACATAACATGGCAGGGATATTATTGTTTGTTTTGATATTGTGCTCTATTTTAAAATGTACATAGCTATGCAAATAAAGTTAGGTAACTCAATCAAGGCACAATTTTCCTTTTTTTTTTTTTTTCTTAATTTACCATCTAAGTTTCTTAAATCTAAAACACGGAGAAATTAAATGTGAAAAAAGTCAAGAGGAAATAATTGATGATGTTTCCTCTTAAAAAAATTAAAGATATTTAAGATTTTCATCAGGACATGGTTAATTAACATTACAAGTAGGGTGATACCATCAGTAAAAGAAAACATTTCTAAATTATGTGTCTCTGTCTAATTCTCCATCATCTTCTAACACTCCCCCCATACCCATACGTCTGGTCATTGTATAATTACTCTTCTGGGCTGGACTGCCCTTTATCCCTCATGTCTATCTGGCTAACTCATGCTTGCCCTAGAAAACTCAGATCTGCTGTCATCTTTTCTCCATTACCCTTAGTGGTTTCTCTTTTCTCCATTACCCTTAGTGGTTTCTCTTTTCTCCATTACCCTTAGTGGTTCAGAAAAGCCAGTACTTTTACTTGCAGAATTTGTAAATCAAAATGTAACGAATAGGGGCCCTGGGTGGCTCAGTTGGTTAAGCTTCCAACTCTTGATTTTGGCTCAGGTCATGATTTCAGGGTTGTGGGATCGAGCCCCTCATCAGGCTTTTTACTTAATGTGGAGTCTGCTTATCCTTCTCCCTCTGCTCCTCCCCACCGAAATAAATAAATAATTTTTAAAAATGAAACAAATAATTATATATCAGAATTGGTAGGAATATCAAGTGTTATTTCACAATTGCCACTCTGTGTTTCTTTTTCTCTGACACAATCAACACAGATCCAGGCTTGCTATGTTTGAAACAATTCACTTCCTTTCATTGATGAGCTTCTTTCATGATGCACTGTTCCTGAATCTGGCTGTAGACAGATTTTGGTAGATCTCAGTGATAAGCAATGTGTTTTATGTAAGGATGATGTTGAAATTTCTTCTTCAACTTCTGGTTATAACCTTTGGCTGCTTTTTCTCATGATGGAAGCACACCCCACTTTTCAGAAGCATTAGCTTTACATAGACAAATGTTCATTTCATCAGATCCACACATAATATATTTGCTGTCAGAAGTCCATTTTACACAGATCACATGTTGCATTCTCTTTGTGTGATAGACTTCCCCGCTTCTGCTTTTGTCCACAGGAAAGATTCAAATAGATTTATCAAAACTAGCAGACATAACTCTTTCCCAGTGAGAAAGTAATCCACATCAAGCCCCACAGATGCATGATCCATATGTACCATTAGGGGATGGTCCAATGCACGCATATCAAAACTATAGAAGTTCTAATCTTCATTTGCAGCAGTAAAAATGAAAGCTTCCATAGGGTTCCAACAAAATGTATTTGTTCTCATATCTAAGGGGCACTTTTTCAGAGGACTAGTGTGCCTCATATCATATAGTACTATATTCCCATCAGAAGCACAACTTTCTAAGATAAGTGTATTAATTGGGTTAAATTTAACACTAGTTTTCCTGTCAAATCCCCAGGACATTGGACATACAGGACTTTTTCTTGGCTCATCCCATATGTCTACTTGCTATCCACATGAGGCAAAAACAGTCTCTTTCCAGTGATGTCTTTCCTAATATGATATACAACGGTTTTTCCTCTTCCCCATAGCCTGGTCCGTCCATTTTCCACTGCTTCAGTTTGTCATCACCAATAGTAGGAAAAGAAGTCCCACAAAAGTAAGTACATATTCTTTGTACAAAACCCTCATGTGCTTGTATTGTACAGATACATTTTCATCTAGTCAAGTTCCAAATGCTAACCTCTCCATCACATGCCCCAGGAAGGGCAGTAGCCATGCTCTTTGGATGCTTTGCCAAGCCACTGACTCAATCCAGGTGACCATCCAGGAAAGCAAAGAATGGTATTGCAAATACACATTCCAGTTTGGTGCATTTAAAGCTCTTAAATATTCTTGTGGGACCTCAAAAAAATGTAAGTAGGTCAGAGTTTCCTGGAATTCTTTGTAAGTCCAGCTTGACTTCATGGACATAGTTGTCTGTGTTCTGGTTCACAGCATCTTCGCTTTCATCTTGGCTGCTAGTTGTCCCCGACTCCCCAAGCCTTTCCTTCATGTTTGGGTTACTGCTGCCTCCTTAAACAAAAGCCTCCTTAAAACATTTAAGTTATACTACTAACTCTCTACCACTAGTCGTGTGACTCATGCTCTCTTTGCATCATTTCTTTATCCATAATGAGAGGAAAAGCAAATAAGGTTGCCCTTCCTACCATCCAGGATTATAGAATCAAATGAGATCATGTATATGAATATGCTTTGTGAATGCTTTAGCACCATGCAAATGTAAAATATTAGTATTATGTGCATTATTATGGGAATCTGTTCTACCCAACATTTTTATCAACAACTTGAACAAAGACAAAAAAGCACGATTATAAGCTTCGCAGATGATAGACATATGGGAGGAATAGCTAATAAAAAGAAAGGAAGATAGAATCAAAGTTCAAAGAAATCATGACAGATTGGAATGATGACTAAAACTACTAAAATGATATTTAATAGGAACAGATGTAAAATACACTTCAGTTAAAAAAAAATCATGTCAGGGGAGACCTGTGATGACATCAGCTTATATGAATCACAATTATATGGCTGGGAATTGAGGATAATTTTAGGTTTCTCTAATAGGAATACTGTGTCCAGAATAAAGGAGGTAATGTGCCACATGTGTCCGACCATTGCTTACATGTGTAGTATTTAAATATTGAAATATGAGGAACTGAGCATCTAGGGAAAGCAACCAGAATTTTGAAAGGTTTTAAGATCATATCATAAAAGAAACAACTGACAGAGCTAGGGTTGTTTTGCTTGGAAAGAGATACATAAGGGTGTCTACAAATGTCCCAAGGACTTACCCACAGAGAGCATGTAAAAATGCCTAATACACAGAGTAATTGGGAGATCTAAAAGAGATAACAAGGCATATACTAGATTCTCAGTAAGTGAGAGTCAAATCTAAATTCATTCTGTATCACTCTAGTGGAAAGAGTATGGATTTATGACTGGGAGAGTCGGTCAAATTAAACTAAAAGGAAAGTTTCTTATGGCTAGAAACATGCAAGGAAACTTTTATTGCTACCTACAGCATTTATAAAACGTGCCAGAAGTTCTGTGTGTATTAGTGTTGTCTTATTGGAGAATGTGCGTTCGTCTAATTATACACCTGCCTTCCATCCATGCACAACCCATACCTAAGAACAGATAATATATAAAATTCCATTACATTTTCAGAAAAAAAATGAAAAGGAAGTAATGTTGCCTCTTACCACTGGAAAACTTTAGATACAGAGAGATTATGTAAACCAAATATTCAATAATATTGTGATAGCCCCTGATAAGGCTCTGGTTTTCAAATGTTAGTGTGTATCAGAATCATTCAGACGGCTTGCCAAAACACAGATGACTGACACTCACCCTCAGGGTTTCTGAATGAGTAGATCTGGGGTGAAGCCCTCCAAATCTGCATGTCTAATAAGCTCCCAGGTGAAGGACCACTGCTCAAAGTAAAGATGCCTTGTTCATAACCTTTGCCACACAAGACAAATTTGCCACAGTTTTAAATGTTTTATATCCTCCCACCACCTTCAGTTGACAATTAGGGGGTGAGAACCTGATTAGTCCACAGCGACCTATCATGTGCCTTGGCATGAAAAGACAAGCAGAAGAAATCAAGTTTCATATCTCAAAAATTTGAACCAGTGCATGTTTAAAAGACCAGCAACTCATATAAGAAAAAGAAATTGAAAAGCCAACAAGTATAAAGAAAGGAGTGAAAAGGAAGACGGATAGTCAGAAGAGGAGAGAGAATATAGCAAAAAGTAGGAAGCAGCTGATTTCGGTTGATGGTGAAGCACTAGATTAAAGACCCTTAAATTTCTTTTGAAAATTCCTGGCGCCCCAGGATCCTGTTCCCTTACCCATTAAGGTGGCTCTACTAAATGTGCTCTTCTCACTTTCTAATCATTTAACTTTTTCTATGTTCTTGTTTCCATACCTGCTTACAATACACCTCACACTTACTAATAATTTTGAGAACGTTTACTCCAGTATTTGGAAGAACATTATCTTCCTGTTAGCAAAGTTGCTGTTGAGAAGTCCATTGCCACAATGATTCCCTACCTTTCGCTTGAGACTTAATATGTTACTTCTCTGGAAGTTTTGAGGGTCTTCTCTTTTCCTAGTGCTCTGATAATTTCATGACAATGTGTCCCAGCCTGGGCCTTTGAAAAATTACAGTCTGAGTGACTCTTGCATTCTGGAAAATTGTTTCCTCTGTCATGAAGTTTTGTTTGTTGTAATCTTTCTTTAAAAACAAATTGAAAGAGAAGGTAAGACTTTCCAACACGGAGCCCAAGCAGTGTTAGAAGTCAAACAAGAAAGAAAATTTTTATTCCTCTTATAACTCCCTCCTCCCCAAAAGAAGAAGAAAGAAAAGCAGGAAAGTCTGAAGGGGGGTTTGGTTTCTCTCTTGTAATTCAGCCTGATTGCTCTGGTAAATTCTCAGGAGGGAAGCCATAGGATCCAGAATAGCAAACAGAGTGAGAAAATGAGTAGTGAACGGATGAAAGGACAGTGATGAGAACCAGAGAACAAAACAAAACAAAGCCATGCCCCAGCTGACCGCACTGGGCTCAGGGATGCAAGGTTGCACACTCTACAAACACCGCTAATGGTGGCAGGAAGGAAACAGTATTTTAAACCCATCTGTAATCCCCCTCTATTTTCTGTCACTCTGGGAAAGCAGTGCTTACAATGGCCTTCTCTGTGCTTCCCACGTGGGATTTAGCCACTGTTGTAACCTTTGTGTTGTTCATTGTGAGGCTAGAAAAGTATAATTCCACTATGTGTAAGCCCCTTTGTAAGGGGAAATACAACTGTCAGCTCAGGTGGCTTTAAGCTGCCAGAGCTTGGGGAATAAAACCAACTCATCTCTCTTCAAAATCCCCACGTGAGGAGAGAAGCTGACAGATATTAGTTCTGTCTTCCTGTAATAAACTCTTCCCATGCAATGCCGTGGTCTCATTGCAGTCACAGTGGAATCAGCCGTGGGGGCTCAAGAACTCCTGCCCTCTCCCTTCCCTCTAGAGATTCTGACGTATTTGGCCCAGTGTTTTGGTCTGGACATGAGGATTTGCAAATGCCCCCATGATTCTAATATGCAGCCAAACTAGAGAACTATTGCTATTTTATTTTCTTTCTTAGTCTCTCTCTTTTTTTGGTTGCCTGCCCAGAATAATGTTTCTCTTTCCTAGACCTCTAAATTTTGGTTCAGCCTTCTACTCTTACTCATTCAGCAAATCGTGAGGAGAATGGACTCTGCCTGGCTTCAAGGCTGAGCCTTCTTGGCTTGTGTTAATTAATCCACTTCATTCCTCCATCCACAATCACTGGTCCAGAGATGAAACAACCCAGTCAGGATGGATCTTGGGATACTTGCTTAGAAGTCTTTGATAAGAGTATTTTCTTTCTTCCTCTTTTTTTTTTTTTTTCTTGTGGCCTATGGATGTGACGCCAGGAACCACTGCAGGCATTTTTCTCCATGAGAGAAGCAGCACAAAGATGTAAGCATTATTTAGAAGGGGACACAGCCAGGGAAATTGCAGAGAAACAGAGCCAGAACCACGAGTTGATGGTCATCCTCAAGCTCATCCTATTTCTGGGGTTGCAGATAGATAAGTCAGTAAAGGGCTTTTTTATTTAAGTCAATTGAGTCAGGACGTAGCTAAAGTACAACAGATTTTACCACCATGGGCTGTTTTTCTTCTTGCTTCTCTTAAACATGGGCCAAGTGGTTATAGGAAGATGCGAAAACCATTCAGTATTTATAGGGGACTGAAGCAGTCATGGTAATAATTTTTTATGATCACCTTCCTAGATTAAGGTAAATCTTAATGTAAGCAAGATATCTTTTTTTGTGGTTTGAAATGGAAGTGCTAGCTTCTCAGATCTATATAGAGTCGACTGATGTCATGACTACAGGAAAAAGTACTTATAACTCATACTCTTGCTTTCTCCCACAATAAGCAAGTTGCCTATTTTTCAGCAAATTGACAATTGTTGAGTGGATGATCCACAGGAACACTGTCTTAGGAAGTGTAAGTTTGGTTAGGAAACAGAGGAATGAGAGAAAGGCATGGTCCATGGCCACAAGCAGTTTACTCTTTAATTGAGCTGTTCTCCCCACATTTCACTTCCAATCTGTAATTGCGGACTGCTTTCCCATTGGAAGAAAGCTCAGGGAGTCATGTCTAGATCTCCCCTAATATCCTATTGACTCTGTTAAGCCAGAACACACCAATGGAGACACCATTGATCCATGATCCTTTCTAGACAATAACCTTTCCCCTAGATCCAACAAACCCATGACTTTGCCAGCCTGGAACTGAAATTAAAACCAGAATGGGTACTGGAATCTTCCCTTAGTTTTCCCCTTAATATCAATTTTTCTAATTGCAGAAGCTAGCACTTTTCTTTTTTTTTTCTTTAAATACAATTAGCCAACATATAGTACATCTTTAGTTTCAGAGGTAGAGTTCAGTAATTCATCAGTTGCATATAACATAAGTGCTCATCACATCACGTGCCCTCCTTAATGCCTGTCACTCAGTCACCCCATCCCCCCACCCATCTTCCCTCCAGCAACCCTCAGTTTCTTTCCCATAGTTAAGAGTCTCTCACGGTTTTTCTCCCTCTCTGATTTCTTCCCATTCAGTTTTCCCTCCCTTCCCTTAGGTCCTCTGCACTGTTTTATATTCCACATATGGTAAGTGAAACCATATAATTGTCTTTCTCTGATTGACTTATTTCACTTGACATAATACCCTCCAGTTCTACCTATGTCGATGTAAATGGTAAGTATTCATCTTTTCTGATGGCTGAGTAATATTCCATTGTATGTATATACCACATCTTTATCCATTCCTCTATTGATGGACATCTTGGCTCTTTCAATAGTTTGGCTATTGTGGACATTAAGCAAGCATTTTTCAAGTGACCAGACCTAGTTCTCCTGTATGTCATCATCTGGTGATGTTTACTTTGTAGGCTTTATCTCAGACTGACCTCTTTCAGCTGGGGATCAAATGTTCTCCTTTGTATGCATAAGAAACGGAAATATTTATGATTCCACTAACTAATTTGACAAAGAAACCATAGCCTTCAAGGAATTCTGAATTTCCATTAAAAATAGACTCTTCCAATATTTTCCTACTTTCTTGTGGAACGAAATCATTTGGCTTTTATAGGCTGATTTCAGTCAAATTGGCAAAGAGGCAGAAGTCTTAGAGATATATTGAGTTTTCTTGCAGGCAGCCACCCATGAAGTTAAAATCCAGGGGAAATCAAATTTCTTTAGTTCAGTCATTTGCCTCCAGTAATGACTTACTTTTGCACCAACCATAACATTTCTCTACCATTATAGCAATTTAGAGAATTTTTGTGTATCAGATTATTTTCACTTGGACACAGTTTTCCCTGCTTCACTGCTGAACCAATCCAGCATTCTGAGGTGCTGTCAGTTCGCATGAAGGGCCAATCTGCAGGCTCCACTGAGTAGGTAAAGTGTTCCATCATGACTGGTTACACTCCAGTTAGGAGTCTTTACCTCCAGCCCCAAGTAGCACTACATTTTCTCTTAACGCTTGTGAGCCACAGTCTAGAGACCTGAGTTTTTAGCCTGTAGGTATAGGTGAGTGTAAAAAGCAGGAATAGAGATTTTTGGAGAGCCAACTTTTGACACAGGAGTAGTGCTGGAATAAGCTTAAAAATGCATGAGAGACTATGGACTCTGAGAAACAAACAGGGTTTTGTGGGGGAGTGGGGGTGGGTTAGCCCGGGGATGGGTATTAAGGAGGGCACGTACTGCATGGAGCACTGGGTGTTACACGGAAACAATGGATCGTGGATCACCACATCAAAAACCAATGATGTATTGTATGGTGACTAACATAACATAATAAAATTAAAAAAAAAAATGCGTAAGCCATCCCCCAACACAACCCTTTTGCCGATAGGTCCTATGACACCTCATAAGAGACTAGTGCTTAGGCTTTAAAATCACAAGGTCTGGCCCAGGCCAGGAGAGGAACCCGAACACCTCTCTCTAGGTTTTACGAAGACTTGTGGTTTTTGTTTTTTTAACTCTTATATTATAAAATAGAATAAATGTACGCATCTAATAAAGTGTGTAAAAAGTGTGTTTTCAGTTTAAAAAACAGCTATAAGCCAAACTCATGGAAATATAAGTCAGGCAAAAGAATAATAGCAACATTCCAGAACTCCCACATGTGGCTCCTCCCACCATTCCCTCTCCTTTGGGGTAACCATTATCTTGACACTGTTTATAAAGCAATTCCTTTTCTTTAGTTTTAGTTCTTGTGTATGCATCCCCAAGCAAAATACTTGAGTTTTGCCTCTTTGGAATACTACGTAAATGTAATTATGCTGCATATATTTTCTATAACTTGCTCTTCTCCATTCACTATTAAGATTGTAAGTTTCAGCCATATTGTTGCACATAGAACTAGTTCATTAATTTTCATTGCTGTGTAACATTCTTATGGTTTATTGATATGGCAATTCATTCATCCATTTTACTATTAAAGGGCTCTTTTCAGTTTTTGGAAAATGTGAAAAATGCTGCTTTGAATATCCTTGCATTTTGTTTCTTTTTGCATATAAACATGCAGATTTATAAGGAATACTCTTAGAAATGGAAAGACTAGTCACAGGATATGTGTGTTTTTTCAAGTTTACTAGTTTTCTTTCCCAGCTATAGCATTACTCATAACATTATACCAGTTTGCAAAATGTGCTAATTTATTTATATATATATATATATATTTTTTTTTAAAGATTTTATTTATTTGACAGAGAGACACAGCGAGAGAGGGAACACAAGCAGAGGGAGTGGGAGAGGGAGAAGCAGGCTTCCCACGGAGCAGGGAGCCCGATGTGGGGCTCGATCCCAGGACCCTGGGATCATGACCTGAGCCAAAGGCAGACGCTTAACGACTGAGCCACCCAGGCGCCCCTATATATATATTTTTAAGTAGGCTCCATGCCCAGAGTGAAGCCCAATGTGGAACTTGAACTTACAACCCTGAGAGCAAGACCTGAGCTGATATCAAGAGTCGGACGCTTACCCGACAGCCACCCAGGAGCCCTGTGCTAATTTATGTTAATAAAAAGTACTATAAAGTCCTCCAAATTTATTCTTTTATTTTCAATGTTGTTTTGTCTATTCTGGATACTTTATATATTTTTTTAAAGATTTATTTCTTTATTTGAGAGAGAGAGAGAAAGAGAGAACCAGCACAGGGAGGGGCAGAGGGAGAGGGATACAGAAACTCAGACTCCTCCTGAGCTCAGACCTGAGGTGGGGCTTGATCTCACAAAGCTGAGACCATGACCTGAGCGGAATACAAGAGTCAGATGCTTAACAGACTGCACCACCCAGGGGCCCCCTGGATACTTTATATTTCAATATGAATGTTAATATCAGTCTGTTCAAATATAAGCCTACCAAAAATTCCTGGGATTTTGATTGATATTACATTGAATCTACAAATCAATTTAGAGAGAAATGACAGGTTAACAACATTGAGTCATCTAATCTATGAACATGGCATCTCCATCTTTTTAATGCTTAATTTCTCTTAGCATTATCTATTTTTCAGTGTAATGGCCTTGTATATCTTTTCTCAGATTCACCTCTAAGTAATATTTTTAATGCTAGTGTAAATGGTATCTTCAGTATTTCAATTACTGATTGCTGGTACAGAGAAATCCAATTGATTTTGTATATTCATCTTATATCCTACAACCTTGCTAACTTCACATATTAGATTTATTAGCTTATTTGTTTTAGATTCCAGAAGATATTTTACAAAAACCATTCTGGTTTTGGTAAATGAAGATTATTTTACTACTTCTTTTCCAATAATGTTGTCATTTAATTTTTTTCTTACCTTACTGGGCTGACTGGAATCTCCAGTACACAGTTAAATAGAAGTGGTGGGAGAGAATATCCTTACTTTGATCATGATCTTAAAAGCCAACATTCATCTTCTTTTCACCATTAAGAACGATGTTAGCGGGCGCCTGGGTGGCTCAGTTGGTTAAGCGACTGCCTTCAGCTCAGGTCATGATCCTGGAGTCCCGGGATCGAGTCCCACGTCGGGCTCCCCGCTCAGCAGGGGGTCTGCTTCTCCCTCTGATCCCCTTCCCTCTCGTGCTCTCTGTCTCTCATTCTCTCTCTCTCTCAAATAAATAAATAAAATCTTAAAAAAAAAAAAAAAAAGAATGATGTTAGCTGAAAGCTTTTCATAGATGACATTTATCAGATTAGGGACATCTCTTCAATTCCTTGTTTTCTGGGAAACTTCTATTAGTAATGAATGTGGGTTTTGTCAAATGCTTTCCCTATATCTATTAATCTATGTGCTTCATTGTGGCTGTTATTGTGTGTGTGTGTGTGTGTAGTCTGTTAGTGAATAAGGTGAATTACATAGATCTTTAAATGTTAAACCACTTTTGCATTCTTGATATTATTCCAAATTGGTCATAATATATTTTCTTTTTTACATACTGTTAGATATTATTGCTAAAATTTTGTTGAAAATATTTACATGTATGTTTATGAAGGATATATTGTTCTGTAGTTTTCTCATCTTGCAACATGTTGGTCAAGTTTTGTTATCTGGATAATGCTGGTCTTGTGAAATGTGTTGGGAAACAGTCTCTTTAATTATCTGGAAGGATTTGTGTTTAGACATGTTTTATGGCCTGGTACGTGTTAATATTTTATAAATAACATTAATAAATGATCTGTGCATGATTGAAATTAATGTACATTCTGCAGTTGATAAGTCAACTTTGTTAATTGTTTTTCAATTTTTTTTATATCCTCATATTTTTAAATGCTTTTCTATCAATTCCTAAAAGAGGAGTGTTGAACTTTCTGACTTTGAAGATCTATCAAATTTTCATTGTATTTCTGTCAAATTTTGCTTTGAATAATTTGAGACTTTGCTAATATATGCATATAATTTTAAAATTGCTATACATTCTGCTCATTGAATCTTTAATCATTTTGAAGTAATTCTTTTTAATTCTACTAATTGTATTTGCCTGAAGTCTACTTTTGTTGGTTATTAATATAGTTATATCAACTTTTCTTTTTATTAGGATTTAATGGCATGTCTTTTTCCATCCAATGGCTTTCAACATTTTCTATAGTCATGTATTTTAGATATATTCCTTATAAACAGTATAGACTTTTTGTTCCCAGTTTACCTTTTTTATTAAAATAGAGCATTTAGTCCATTTGTACTCAGCCTAATTACTAATATATTTAGATTTATATCTATCATATTATTTTTTTACCTTTTTTTGTGGTCTCTGTTTTTATCTCTTTTCTTTGTTATTTCAGATTATTGAATATTTTAAATAATGTTTTCATCCATTATTAGTATAAAATTTAGACACTCTGTTTCCACTCCTTTGGTAATATTAGAAATTCATATTTAACTTACTAAAGTTTGTAATTATTGAATTATTTTACTCTCTTCTTTGAAAATATTAGGATACTAGAACTTTTACCCCCATTAATACCACACATTCCAACTGATAAGTTATAGTTCTATGATTTTTTTTTTATCTGAAATTTTAAAGTCAGTTTTCTGTTCATGTGTTTACTACAACAGACGTTATTACTTTTGATTTATAGACTCAGTTTTCATATTTATATTGCCCACTCATCTACCATTTTCTTTGAGGCTCACTTCAATTAGAGATCACTTTCCTTGGACCTGAAGATTATTTTCTATAGTTTTCAATAATTTACAGTCTTTTGGTGATTAATTTTTTCCTATATTTATTTTAGTAAACATGTCTTTACTTCACCTTTTTTTAATTGACATTTTTGTCAAATATAGAAATCGAGTCATGCAGTTATCCATGACACTACATTATTTTTCTTTGTAGCACTTGAAATTTGTAACTGTATAGTTAATTGTTCAATATCTGTATTTTGAAATGGGTTACTAGGCCATAAGTTTTATGTGGGTGGGAACTATGCCCATTTTGCATATCAGTAGATTTAAATATCTGCTATAATGCTTGGAATATGAAAGTTAAACAATATAAATTTGCATGAATGAATAATAGAATGAACAAATTAATAAGCATGGTCCCTGCACAGACATCTGGTGGATGTCTATTGAAAATAGACAAAATATTGGTGATCTGATTAATTCAGGGCTGGTTGTCTGATTCCCACAATTAAACAAAACAAAACAAAAGAAAACATGGACCCAGGAGAAAAAGATTTGAATGGTCAAAGTTTGGGTTAATTTCTGAAGCTGACTATTATGCAGCTATTTTCATTGTGTATTGTTCTTTTATTATTCTTAAAGTTGTAGGTGAAATTGGTCCTGAGGATTTAATAGTACAGCTTGAGTATAAATTTTTGCTTTGTCTAAGTTGGGCTTTACTAATATAAGCATATTATTGCCTCCTCCTTCACCTTTCTTAGGGTATATTCATACTTCTTAGAGTTTACTTCTTAGGAAATCTTTTAGATTTCCCCAGCAAATGTCTCTTCAGTCCCAGGTGCATTTCTACGTGAAAATCAAATTAATGTGCCTGATCCTTTGCCATATGCCCATACAGCAGATCTAAGTACTAATGCTAGCCATGGTGTTACTAGTGTGCATCATGATTTTCATTGTGTATTGTTACTAAAAGATAGAATGGCAGTCTCAAGGTGCTAAGCATCTTAAAGAGCTATGGATAATGTGGTGAGTGCACTGTGCAGAGGGTGGCTGGACTTGAAACTCTGAGGTTTGATGGCATTTTTCATCTTTAGCAATTCTAAGATACAGACCTATAGATACTTACATAAGCACATGACTTTTGCCAGGGCAAGAATTGTATGACACCGACAATTTGAGTCTCACCCACCCCCAGATTTACCTCCTTTTCTTTCTATTTGGCACACCACTGAACGTCTTTGAGCCTATTTTTTCCACAGTCTTAAAATGTGCCAGATGCTTTGCTATCCACTTGATAATAGAATGTGAGTAATCTCTGCCTACCTGAAGCTCATGGTATAGCTGAGGAGGCAAAGAAATAAAATAACCAATTATACCACAGTGGGATAAATTCCACAGAGAGGGAAATGACTGACATATAAGTGGAACTGTGACTTGTCAGAAGGATCCTTTTACATAACTTCTGGGATACCTTCTCTGACCATTTATGTCTTGGTTAGATGTGGCACTCCTTAGTGTTCAGTGAGAGAACCATACTGCTCAATCCCAGGGGTGACACTCATATTACCATGCAAATGGTGTCCCCTGGATTGTTCAGCATATAATCCATGCAACTCAGTTCTTATAATGGCAAAAGCAGCCATGATTATTTTGAAAAGGCCAATTCTCAAGAAGACAGCAAAAAGATTATAACTGATCTAAATTATGGAGAGATGTTTCATTAGAAGGAAGTATAGGAGAAGTAGTCTTCCAGCTTTGGATAAATAGCTACCCCATAAAAAAAAGAATAATAGAATGAACACAAGAATTGCAAAGGACTTATGCAGTGCTGCCAAATCAAGACATAAGCTGGTGCCAAACCATGGTGAGTTAGTAGTCCATTGAGTAAAGGGTGGTGGTGGATGGAGTATCTTCTGGATATTCATGAGGTTGTGGGCTTCAAAAGACTGATTTCCATAGTCAGTACCCCAGATCTACTTCAGACCATCAGAACTAGGAACAGTCATAGGGGTGACATATTTGAGGCCAAAAAAGTCCTGGCAGAGGTTATTTCTAATGGAGTCCCAGCAGTAGAAGTAGACATCCTTAATAAGTCCCACTTTGATGTGTTATCTGTATATTGTGAAAGATGTCAGTCCTTTGTAAGCTAGGGGACAGCATATGTATCCAGAATCCAGGGTACAAGAATGACAGACATGCAGTATATGGCTCTACAAAGTACTGTAGAGCTAAGGTTCAGATTTCCTAGTCAGAGTCAAGAGCACTTTGTACAATTGAACTGATTGGCCATGAATCTCTGAGCATTTGATCAATGAAATGGTGCCTCTTTATAATGCAGCACAGGAGACCACACCTCCACGTCTGAATACATGGCCTGAGGCCATATAAAACTGTGTAGCGAGAATACAGAACTTTTCTCTTATAAACATGCAGTTCTTGGATCCTTGTTTAGCTCTGACATTTGCAACCTTCTTTTAAGCTAAAGAGTATTTGGGAATTTTATTAAACAAAATCTTCCATCAGTCAAAATTTTTCTTTAGTTTAGCTCCAAAATTCCCAGAGGGGAAAAAAAATCAATATTAAGTTTTTCAACAGGAGCTTTATACACATTGCAAAGTAACTATCAGTGTGTGTAGTCAGTAAGTTTACCTGTGAAGAATTAAATATGAATACAAGAGCTCTCACATATAGAAAGAAGTAATTTCTTTTTGAAAATCTACCATGTACTGCTCTGGGTGCTTTGTGTTTGCCTGATCATGAGCCATCTCCTCCTTTTGATGAAGTAATTCACATCTGAATGTTTTCATCATGAAAATAAGAGCCCACTCCAAATTCTCTTTATGAGAAAGTCTGTGCTTTGGACATGAGATGATCATTTCTCTTGAGGAAACAACACTAAAAAAATCAAAACTTGTTTTTAGCACTGAAACTGCAGCTCTAAATTTGTTTAAATGGGTTCGGTTTTCTATTTCAATTCCTGTGTCAAAGGCAAGTGTGGGAAGAATTTTTAGCATCGTGGATAATCTGTGGAACGATGCAACTGTGCATTGGGACTACAACAAATGAACATAGTCAGTATATAAGAAATGCTGAGCCTTTTTAAATGCACCTTTAATTTGAGTGGAAGGAAAAGATGGGTATTTGAACTCAAAGACTTATAAAAAGCTATATATTCTAAAATATATTATAAGGTATAATTTAGGTCATTCTCGTATGAAGCCAATGAGTTGGAAACTTGGGAATTCAGATAAGAGCTAAAGGGAGACAGAAGAGGGATTTATTTCTTGAACCAACTAACACCAGGCTAGAATCATTAGTTAATTTTTCTCTCTTTTTTAGTGTATGGATGTTTCTCCCTCCATAAAAATGTGATCAAATACATAAAAATTTTGTTAAAAATAATAATTTTGGGAAGAGGGACAGGGGAACAGAGAGGGAAGCGCTGATTCTCATTATAAACTTTTTGAACAATTAGTTGAATATTCTAAAAATGTGCATGGATTAGTTTTAAAAATGTCAATAGGCATTTTTCATTAGAGAGATTATAAACTGCATATGCTTTTTTTTTAGTTCTATACACTAACAGAACTAATGCTATTCCTCAGCAACACTCACTTTTTCATTGTTGAAAGTTAGAAATCAGGGATAAACAAAAATAATAATGCTAAAACATTTTCAAAACCCATGACCATTCAAAGACAACAACTATTAGCTCTTCTTCCAGATTGTTTTCTCAAATAGATTATGCTAATATAGCAACTAATATAGGACTTTTCACATTACTTAATATATTTCTGCATCACCTGTTTTAAGGACTACATGTAAAGTACGATGATTTATTTAATGGATCCATTACTTTGGAATCACAGGTTTTGAATTCATCCTTCTTCCTTCAAATTTGTGCATTTGTCTCATTTCTTAGGATGAATTCCTAGAAGAGCACTGCTGTCCCAAAGGGAAGGCATATGTTTAAGACATTTGATACAGTTGCCAAATTGCCTTTCAGGAAAGTTGGACCAATTTAGACTACCATTAGCAGTGTATCAGAATGTCTGTTTATTCCAATCCATGCTGTCACTCAATTTTGTCAGTCATTTTAATATTTGTCAATGTAATAGGCTAAAAATGTGCATTTCTTTGAAGCTAAATGTATTTTCTTCTTTTATGAATTACCTGTCATTGCCCACATTATTTTTTCCATTGAGATGTTGAACAATTTCTTCATATTTGTTAAAGCTCTTCGTATATTAACGTGTTAATACATTTTCCATATATTTTGTAGTTATCTTTCTTAGCTTAGTGTTCATCTCAACTTTGTTTATTCTTTGTTCCCCATAGGTAGGAAAGTTTTGCATTTTGTTTTCAAATCAACTGAAAGACTGCATACAAAAATGGACAATGGCCAGACCATCTATAAAAATAAAACTTTGAGGCAAAGCCTGCAGTAGCTTGTCCAGGAAACCAACCCTTACCTACAATAAACAACCAGGAAGTCAGCTGGCTATCAGACTTCCAGGAAGCCAGATTGCTATCTCTAGTGGCAATCCAGGAAACTAAACAATGACTCTGTATCAATCAGCCCCAAATGGCCAGGATTTGATTAATGGACAGCTTCCCTAATTTCTGTCCCCATTTCCAACTTAGGACCAACCAGAGTGAGCCAAATATGTACTCCTAATCAATCATATAGGATGCCTCACTTCCACATGGCCCGCTTACAGCTTCCCCAGGCCAACAGCCTCCAATGAGAACACTCCTTCAGCTTCCCTCTTCTTTATCCTAAAGCCTTCCCACTCCTCTGCCTGCCTTTGAGTCTCTGACAAAATACAAGCGACAGTGGCTGCTGACCCCCTTGCTATAACCAGCTCAGAATAAATTGCCTTTGTTTTTCTCATTTGGTTGGTCTTCATTTATTTCCATACTATCTATATATTCTTATATTGTTCCTCCTTTGGTGCCAGAGAGAGCCCTTCCTCACTGCAATTTTGTGTAATTTCAACAATTCTTATTTATACTTTATTGAGAGGCAGTCTGAGATGTTGATTCAAAGTGCTGGCTGGAGAACTAGACTATTTGGATTTTTATATCTGTGCTGTCACTAATCAGTTAAGTGACTTTGGACAAGTTGCCTATCCTCTCTAGCTTTAGTTTTCCCCATCTGCATAATGGGTGTAATATTAGCTCCATAAGGTTGCTGCGAGGACCAAGTGAGAGTACCTAGAATGACACCTAACACATAGTAAGCACCCAATATATGTTCCTGTTCCTGCCTATATTTTTCAAGTACTTTAATGATTACATTTCTAATTATAGGAGAATTTTACATGGTTCCTACAGGAGGTGACAGGCACACTCTAAGAATCAATTGAGGGATAGGTTCTTGATTTCAGCCAACTTAGTCAGTCTGTAGTTCAGGGCAGGGATGCTTCCACAAAATCAAGGAACTGAGGGAAGCTCAGGCATGCTGCCTGCACTGAGGGGTTGAGAACTGGAGAAATGCTGTCACTTACAGACCTATAGATGCTTATGATTCAGTCTAAACCTAGAGTGTCCATGATCTTGTGAATCGTTTCATCCACCAAAAGTGCCAAGAGTCTTGTTGTGCTCCTTGTCCTGTTCCCCCATAACAGCTGCTATTTTGGAGTGAAATTGAATACATTAAATCTTTTCTTTCCTCTAGTCTTTGGCCATAGTTCAACTAACCCCTATATAGCTATCAGTAAGTATATCTCAGTCGATTTATTTAAAGAAAATTTTAGGGATTTGACCTCCACATAGACCTAGCGTAGAGTTCTTAAATTTATTACTAATAGGAATTTCACATAATTATGATACTGATTCTCAGGTGTCACTAAAAAAAACTGAGATCATTCAAGAGACCTGGCAGTGTGAACAGGAACTTACATTTTTTTCCTAGCTTTATTGAGATTTAATTAATATATAACATTATGTAAGTTTAAGATGCACAATATGATGATTTGATGCATTTATATATTGTGAAATGATTACTGTGGTAGTTAGTTCACACCTCCATCTCATCACATAATTACCTTTATTGTGGTGAGAACATTTAAGATCTACTCTCCTAGCAATTGTATATCATACAATATTGTTAAATATAACTACTGTGTGGAACATCAGATCCTCAGAACTTATTCATCTTATAATTGGAAATTTATACCTGTTGGCCAACATCTCTCCATTTACCCTACCTTCAGAGTCCCTGGAAACCACCATTCTAGTCTCTGTTTCTGTGAGTTCAGTTTTTTTTTTTATTCCACATAAAAGTGAGATTGTACAGTATTTGTCTAACTCGTCTGACTTATTTCACTTAGCATAATGCACTCAAGATCAATCCATGATGTCACAAATGGCAGAATTTTCTTCTTTCTCAGATCTGAATAACATTTTCTTTATCTATTCATTTTCTTTATCTATTCATCTTTAGATAGACACTTAGATTATTTTCCTGACTTGGCTATTGGGAATAATGCTGTAATGAACATGGCAATACTGATACCTCTTCAAGATTCTGTTTTCATTTCCATTGGATATATATCTAGAAGTGGGGTTGCTAGATCATATGGTGGTTCTATTTTTCATATTTTGAGTTCCCTCCATATTGTTTTCCATAGTGGCTGCACCACTTTACTACTCCACCAATGGTGCACAAGAGTTCCCTTTTCCCCACATCCTCTCCAACATTTGTTATTTCTTGTCATTTGATGATAGTCATTCTAACAGATGTGAGGTATTTTCTCATTGTTTTTTTTTTTTAAAGATTTTATTTATTTATTTGACAGAGAGAGACACAGCGAGAGAGGGAACACAAGCAGGGGGAGTGGGAGAGGGAGAAGCAGGCTCCCCGCAGAGTAGGGAGCCCGATGCGGGACTCGATCCTGGGACCCCGGGATCATGACCTGAGCCAAAGGCAATCGCTTAACCAACTGAGCCACCCAGGTGCCCTATCTCATTGTTTTTGATCTGCATTTCCTGGTGATTAATGTTGAGCACCTTTCCACATACCTGTTGGCCATCTGGAAAAAGAATTTCATTTTTAACAAGCACTCTAAATTATTTTGATGATGATGTTATATAGCTCCCACACTGGAAATACTGCTATAGATGTACTCAGATACTAAACTGGTTTGCATTTGATTTGGCATCCGAAGTACGTGCTAAAAAATGACAGAGGGGGCAGAGCAAGATGGCGGAGGAGTAGGAGACCTGGATTTCGTCTCCTCTCAGGAATTCAGCTGGATAGAGATCAAACCATTCTGAACACCTACAAACTCAACAGGAGATCGAAGAAAAGAAGAGCAACAACTCTCTCATCAGAAAAGCGACCACTTTCTGGAAGGTAGGACGTGAGGAGAAGTGAATCCGAGGCGATATTCGGGAGGATAGACGGCGGGGGAGGGGCCTCCGTCGGGCGCTTCTGGCAAGTGATAGAACCACGGAGCACAAAATCGGAACTTTTAAAAGTCTGCTCCGGGGGGCGCCTGGGTGGCTCAGATGGTTAAGCGTCTGCCTTCGGCTCAGGTCATGATCCCAGGGTCCTGGGATCGAGTTCCGCATCGGGCTCTCTGCTCCTTGGGAGCCTGCTTCTCCCTCTGCCTCTCTCTCT
>NC_138369.1:135685396-135709773 GCF_054177405.1 Leptonychotes weddellii | reverse complement strand
TAGCCTGGTGGTGGGTATTGAGGAGGGCACATTCTGCATGAAGCACTGGGTGTTATGCACAAACAATGAATCATGGAACACTACATCTAAAACTAATGATGTAATGTATGGGGATTAACATAAGAATAAAAAATAAAAAAATAAATGACACAGAGGTTGGATGAGAGGAAGAGGAGGATTAGATTGTCCTCTTCTTTCATCTTTTCCAGTCTTTAGAGAAAAAGGCCTTTTATTAGTATTTTGTCCTTGAATGTTATGTTAAAAATACTTGGTTTCTTTAATCTTCCAGATTCTCTGTTTTGTATTTCAGAGTGTTCTGTCACTAGGATAAATTTGGTGATGCCTAAGGAAACACCATTTCAATCCTCTCCTCCAATTACTAGTACCTTTATTTTCAATGAGGAACAGTGTCTTAAACCTTTTCTTGGAGCTTTTTGTTCAACAGCAACTTTCCTTTTAGATCCTTACAAATGGAATTAAAAAAAAAAAATTTAACTTGTTCACTCTCCCCCCATGTACACATAATTATATCTAGTACTTAAATATGATTTTATATTGTCTCTAATTATTTCATGTTTTCATCTTGTCTTTTCAGCTAGATCACAAGTCAGCAGTGTATTTCATTACAATTACCTGCTGTACTAATTTGGTTTAGCTTTTCTCTCTCTTTTTGGCTTAGCTTTTCTCTTTCTTCCATTATGATTTGGTCATTCTTTTCTATTACTTCTACTCACATTGTACATTTTTTCTTTTCTTTCCTCCATAAAAAAGTTGTTTTCTTCATTTACAGAAATATTATTTAATTAAAGGTTTTCAGAATGGTTTAATATAACTACTCTATTTTGCATATAAGTAAACTGAGTATCTGACACGTTAATGTAATTTCTGAAGGTAATAGTGCTAACAAGTTGCACATTTAAAAAAAAAAGGAATACAGTATTAGAAAACGTGTTAAACACGTATGTGGTCAAATTTTCGTATGCATTTATCTTCTGTATTCCTCAAAATAACCCTCTGAGATAAATATTCCCCCCTTTAACAGATGAGTGAACAGTCTTAAAATGCTAAGTAATGTGCTCAAATTCAGTTCACAAATAATACAGTCAAGAATCAAACCCAGCTATTTTTGTACCTATAGTCATCTTCTTTTTTTAAGGGAATATCTAGCCCCAAACCCCAGCCTCACTGCATGATACCACACTGTAATATTATGTTGCAATTCCACTTCTACTCTAAGAACATGAGTGAAACGTATGCCTACCTTACCAAGGAAAGATGTTTTCCTGTCTGCCAAGCATGAAAGTATACCAGCTACAATGAATAAAACATATCCAAGTGTGTAAATCAGATTTGCAGTGATTACTCTTTATCTGTAGGTTTGATTTACTTACAAATACTTCTGCCAGCCAACACACAAGCTGGAAATAAGATATTAATGACACAAATCCAAGTATTTCAGACAACCCAACTAGACAACACCTTCTTGAAAACTTTATGACTCTATATTTCTAAGACTGATATTGTCAGCTAATTTTCTTTTTTTTTTTTTTAAGATTTGATTTATTTGACAGAGAGAGAAAGACAGCTAGAGAGGAAACACAAGCAGAGGTGAGTGGGAGAGGGAGAAGCAGGCTCCTGGCTGAGCAGGGAACCCGATGCGGGACTCGATCCTGGGACTCTGGGATCATGACCTGAGCTGAAAGCAGACGCTTAACAACTGAGCCACCCAGGCGCCCCTGTCAGCTAATTTTCAAATGGTTAATGTCCAAAGGTAAAGTCAGTCTCTAAAGTTTATGCAACCCAAGGAGCCACAAAGTGATACTGAACAAATCTACTCAAATCATTTAGTTTCATTCCTTTATATTATTAAATAAATGAATATTAGATTAGAATTCTTAATGGAGAACAAGAATATAAATTATCATGACTGAAACTCTAACAAAAAAGAAGCGAATAACCATGGTTTTGTGTGACAGTAAAGGTCAAATTTCCCACCACTTTCTGTTATCACCATTCTGGTGCAGTTCTCCCTCACTCTCACCTGGATTAAGGCATTGCCCTGGATACAGAAAATCTAAATACTCTAAGCATGAAAATCCATGACATTGGAAAGTGTAGCTCTCCTTAAAACATTAGATAAACACTAAAAACAAATTGCAAGGACAAATGAAAAAAATGATAACTTGTCATGAAGTCGAGAACAGAAATGTGTGCTGTCTGGTGCCTGTTTCATATATTCGGGGTCAGTGTGGTGATTTGACTTTCTAAAAACTTACCTATTATTTTCACTGCTATGTTACCAGGTAGCAGCATCTCTATATTGTATAGTTTTCTTCTAGAATATAGATTCTCTCCAGGTATTGCACAAATACTGAAGTATTTATGGTCATGGATTGCCAATTACTTTAAGGTTCAAATATAGCTTCCTCTGTTAAAATAGTCAAACTTACATGATGTCTAACACCTTAAAGCAGACAACACTTTCAGAGAAATATTTTAGAACAAACCAACAAATGAAGAGTTGCTGTTTAATGGGTATATAGTTTTGGTTATGCAAGATGAGTAAGTTCTAGAGATCTGCCATACAACATTGTGTCTATCGTTAAGTGAATTATGCACTTAAAAATTTGTCAAGGGTGTAGATCTTATGTTGCGTGTTCTTACCATAATAAAAAAATATTTAAAGAAAAAATCATATGTGTTTTAACAAACTAATTCCTACTTATTGGCCTATACTCATTCTTCCTTTTTAAGGAAGTCCTATATTTTCCTTCAAACTGAAATTCAAGGACCTATTTACTTACCTATTTGACTTTGAGTCTAAAGGACCTTCAGCAATTTGCTTTAAACCATCCCTGGTTAGCCAAGCTCAGAGTAAATGTTTCTTCAGCTGTGCTCCTGGTGTAAAACATTTTCTTTATGCTTCATCCTTTCATTCAGGTGGTAGAACAAATAAACTGCCGAAAGAAAGAAAGAAAGAAAGAAAGAAAGAAAGAAAGAAAGAAAGAAAGAAAGAAAGAAAGAAAGAAAGAAAGAAAGAAAAGAAGGAAGGAAGGAAGGAAGGAAGGAAGGAAGGAAGGAAGGAAGAAAGGAAGGAAGGAAGGAAGGAAGGAAGGAAGGAAGGAAGGAAGGAAGGAAGAAAGAGAAAGAAAAAGAAAGAAAGAAAGAAAGAAAGAAAGAAAGAAAGAAAGAAAGAAAGAAAGAAAGAAAGAAAGAAAAAGAAAGAAAGAAAGAAAGAAACATGGCCTCTCTCTTCACCTTTGGAATCCTATATCATCTACCAAAGGAAAGTATAAGATGTCTCTCCATAGAAAAAAGTATTATGGTATGGTGCCCTCCAATCAGGAGGAGAACTAGCACATATTTCTTCTTCTCTTATGTAATTCCTTTAGTAATAGCTAATGAAGGATTTGGCTTTATTTGTATATGAAAATAATCGGTAATTTAAAGTTAATTCTTTCTACTAAGTTTCAAATATGAATGAACTTTATTACAGTAAAAAGAATAATGCCACATAGCTACATTGTCCCTTTTTTGGTGCTATTATTTGCCATACATATTACATCTATATAAGTTACTAACACATTACATTGTTATAATTATTACTTTATATAATTTTGTGTCTTTTAAAGAAGCTGAGAGAAGAAAGAAAAGCAAGTATATATTTATAGTGTTTATTATATTAAACTTCTTATTTGCCTTTTCTGATTTGCTTTATTTATTCCGACGGATTCAAGTTACCATCTGGTGTCATTTCCTTACTCCATTACAGCTTGGCTCCCACCCTCCCGTCACCTCCTTTGTGCTATTATTGTAAAATACATATATCATTTCTAAATGTTATAAGCTCAAAAATATAATTTATATAATTGTTAATCACTTATATATTTATATATTATATAGTCTTACACAATTGCTTTTCTAATGAATTAAGAAAAGGAGAAAAATATACAATTACACTCTCATATAATTACATAAATTGCCTTTATTGATGTTCTTTGTTTTTTGTGCAGTTTCAAATGAAAGTCTGGGGTTACTTGCTTTCAGCTTGAAGAACTTCCATCTGAATCTACTAGAAACAAATTCTGTTTTTCTTTATCTGATAATGTCTTAATTTCACTTTTATTTTTTTTTTTTTAAAGATTTTATTTATTTATTTATTTGAGAGAGAGAGAATGAGAGACAGAGAGCACGAGAGGGAAGAGGGTCAGAGGGAGAAGCAGACCCCCTGCTGAGCAGGGAGCCCGATGTGGGACTCGATCCCGGGACTCCAGGATCACGACCTGAGCCGAAGGCAGTCGCTTAACCAACTGAGCCACCCAGGCGCCCAATTTCACTTTTATTTTTGAAAGAGAATTTTGCTAGATATAAATATGTTTGGTTGACAGGGTTCACTGATGGTATTGTCATTGTTTTACTTCTAGTATTTGAATATGTCATCCTGCTCCCTTCTGCATCATTTCGGGTAAGAGATTTGTTCATCTTGTTAAAGGTTTGTGGATCCCCTCTGGTGAATTCTTTTTATCAGTTATTATGCTTTTCAACTCCAGAATTTTCATTCATAATTTTTTTGTGTGTGTAATTTCCATCTCTTTATTGATATCTTCTATTAGTGAGACACTGTCATTATACATTTCTTTACTTCTTTAAACCCAATTTCCTCAGTCCTATAAACATATTTACAAAGGCTGCTTTAAAGTTTTTGTCTCTGAAGTTCAACATCTGGGCTCTTTCATAGGTAGTGTCTCCTTTTATTTTCCTGCTTATCTCCTTTTCCTGTTTATTTCTGTATCTCAGCATTTCTTGTTGAAAACTGGACAAATTAAATAATATGTTATAGCAACTCTGCATACAACAAAGTCCCATGGTTTGTTGTTGTTGTTTGATTTTTTTTATGTTCAGTGACTTGCTGGATTTAAATCTGTTTCTCCGGGACTGTGAGGCCTCTGTTGTGATGCTTCAGAGGAAGCAGCCTTGGATATAGGCACAGTCAACCTGGGATGACAGTGGTTTGGACAGAGCTCTCTTTGACTATCTTTTTTCCTGATCTTTTGGTTAAACTGTTTGCCTCTGCTGGTATCATACCCAGCTGTAAGTCTCCACTACTTTCCAGCTGACTGCTCTATTGTTTTCAGTAATGCCCTGGGGCATAAAATGCTCCACAGTTTAACCCAATTAAATTTGAGCTCCTTTATAGGGATAATTTTTGAGGTCATTCTTTGAGGTTAGTTCTGACCCTGGGAGGGATACTCTTAGCTGTCTCTTTCCATGATTCTCTCTGGTAAACCAGCTGTTGTGTAGTTTAGTTGTGGCTCTCATGGAGTTACCAGTCTCCCCTACATTGTTTACTAGAAAAATCTTCGTTGTTCTTGAGAGTACCTTATGCTTAAACATCTCTGCACTCTGTTCATTTGGACAGACCTTTCAACTGGAGGAGTTGCAGAGCTCTCTCATGAAAGATCTCTCCCCCTTGGTAAAATCTTTGGGCCACCGCTCCAGACCTGGGATGTGCAGCTGGCCCATTTCTCTGAGTAACACTCCCATTTTACAAATGCAGTGTTGGGAGAGGGCAAGGGCCTCTGGTCTTCACGGCTTGCCTCTCTAGTCATGAAATCTCCACCTCAGAAGCGAGCTTGGTCAAAGGCTGTTGAGGGTCCAGTACTCAGGAATAAAATCTCTGTCCTACTAATGGGGGCTGTGTGGAGGAAGGGAGCTCATAAGGTGCTTTCTAGGTTACCTTTGCCTACAATGTAGCTTCTGCAACAGAGGGCTGGTCTAGATGAGAAATGCTGATGACCTTTCCCTCCTGGGGAGACACGATGACCCTTGGTCGGGAGCTAGAGAAAGAGGGAGCTCAAACTGCCCTGCCAAACCTGCCCAAGTGGAGCTCTCCTAGTGCTTAGCTCACAGAGGAGGCAGGAAGCAGTTTGTATCTAAGTGCCACAGACTTTTACTCCTCTTACAGATATTTAGCAGGTTTTCTTGAATAAATTTGTTCTGTGCCCTTAGGACAATTCCTAGAGACTTTAAATTATTTTTAAAGCAATTTCCCAGTTATTCTTTCAGCATAATTTCTCCCCAGTTTCACTAGGGAGAGCATCCACAGAACTTCTAGGCTGCAATTCCAGGAGTTCAGGATTTTCCCACCTATAATCATGGCTTAAAATTTCATTTCCATGGGCGCCTGGGTGGCTCAGTTGGTTAAGCGACTGCCTTCGGCTCAGGTCGTGATCCTGGAGTCCCAGGATCGAGTCCCACATCAGGCTCCCTGCTTAGCGGGGAGTCTGCTTCTCCCTCTGACCCTCCCCCCTCTCCTGCTCTCTCTCACTCATTCTCTCTCCAATAAATGAATAAAATCTTTAAAAAAAAAAAAAATTTCATTTCCATGATGGCTAATGATACTGTCCACTTTTTTTTAATACAAGGATATTTTTTTTCCTTACCTAAAATATATATATCTCATTTATCAAAATGACTGTAATAATTTTTTAACAACTTTACTGGGAGTATAATTGACATAAAACAAATCATACAAATTTATAGTGTACAAATTGATAAATGTTGACAAGTACTCCTATGAAACAATCACCGAAGTTAAGATAATGAAACTATACATCACTCCCCAAATATCTCTCATGTCCTTTATAATCCATCCTTCTGCCTCTCTCACTGACTTTTCAGCCACATAAAAGGAGGAATGTCCTATAGAAACATTGATCTGCTTTCCTTCCATGTAGTAGATTAGTTTGCATTTTCTAGAATTTAATATTAATAGAACCATATAGTATGTAATCTTTTTTTGGTCTAGATTCTTTCATTAAATGTAATTGCTTTGATAGTCATACATTTTGTATCATGTATCAACAGTTTCTTTTTATTACTGAATGCTATTATATCATATCCATTCATCTGTTGATAGAAACTTAATTGTTTCCAATTTTAGGCTATTACAAATAAAGCTACCATGAATATTCATGTACAAGTCTACATAAAGACATATTCTTTCATTACTCTTGAGTAAATACCTTGAAGTGAAATAACTAGATCATATGACAGATATATGTTTAACTTAAAAAAACACCTGCCAAACTATTTTCCAAAGTAGTTGTACTCTTTTACATTCTTACCAGCCCAGTGTATGAGAGTTCCAGTTTCTTCATATCTCTAAACACCTGCCAATAAAGCATATGATTGGTCTTCTTTTCTTTAAAGCAATTCTAATAATGTAGTGGTATTTCATTATACTTTTTATTTTTCTTTTTTTTTTTAAAGATTTTATTTATTTATTTGACAGAGACACAGCGAGAGAGGGAACACAAGCAGGGGGAGTGGGAGAGGGAGAAGCAGGCTTCCCATGGAGCAGGGTGCCCGATGCGGGGCTCGATCCCAGGACCCCGGGATCATGACCTGAGCCAAAGGCAGACGCTTAATGACTGAGCCACCCAGGCGCCCCTTATTTTTATTTCTAATAATGAAATAAATATCTGTTCAAATAACATTTTTTACTGAGTTTTTTAAATCATTTTATTTAGTTTTGGGCATTCTTATATATCCTGCATGTAAGTACATATATACATACATGTGTGTATGTATATTTATACACATATATATAAGTACAGATATATGTTTACATATATAAAAGTTTATATATATGTGCTTATATATACATATACATATGTACATATGATTTCAAATATTTTCTTCCAGTCTGTGGCTTACCTTTTCATTATTTTAACAGTATGTTTCAACAACAAAAGTTTCTAATTGTTCTGAAGTTCGATTATCCAATCTATTATAGATTTGCTTTTGGAATCATTACATAAAAATAATCTTTCCCTAAACCCAAATCACAAAAGTTTTTCCTAGATATTTTTCTTAGAAGTTTTAGGTTTCACATTTAATTTAAGATTTTTTTTTTGTGTTAGCTTTTTTTTTCTTTTAACATGGGGTGATGTATGGATCAAAGTTGTTTGTCTGTATTGCACACAAATAGCCAATGTTGAAAAACTATATTTTCTGTACTGAACCGCCTTTGCAACCTTGCCAAAAGTCAGTTGTCCATATGTGTGTGGGCTTATTTCTTAACTCTCCATTCTGTTTCATTAATCTCTGTGTCTATTTTGATACCAATCCCACAAAGCCCTCATCGCTATTGTTTTATTATAAGCTTTACATTCAGGCATTGTTAAACCTTCAGTTTTGTTGTTCTTTATCAATTCCTTTGGCTAGTCAATGTCCTTTCCATTTCTAAATGAAGTTTAGAATCAATTTTTTAATTTCTATTTTAAAAATTTAGATGGAGGAACAGGGCTTCCCAAATGACACACTGAGAAAGTCTGTGACTCTTTTCCTACATAAAATCAATGAAAATTCTAGAAAAATCTGTCAAAATCAACTTTCTCAGGACTCTGAAAATTAACCACAGTTTTGTGACAATGAGAGGAGTGTTTGCTAAAAAAACAAAAACAACAACAACAACAAAAAAAAACCCTGCTCTATCTTTGTAAGAAAAGTAGGGTTTTGGTTTTTATGCTTGGCCTATTCCTACCCCTTTTCCACAGATATTCATTATAAATCTAATTTAAAGTCTTCATGGTAGCTTTGAAAACAAGTAGCTTCATAACCACAAAAACAGTGAAAACCAGGAGACTTAGAACAACCAGAAAAAGGGATGACTGGGTGGCTCAGTTGGTTAAGCGTCTGCCTTCAGCTCAGGTCATGATCCCAGGGTCCTAAGATCAAGCCCCACATCAGGCTCCTTGCTCAGTGGGGAGCCTGCTTCTCCCTCTGCTTGCTCCTCACCGCTTGTGCTCTCTCTCTCTCTGACACATAAATAAATTAAAAAAAAAAAAACAACCAGAAAGAGCAGATGAGGATTTTAGTTCTTCAAAAAGTTCCTTCTCCAGAGTATTGTCACTATTAGACTTGTATTATACCTATATAGAAAAGCCTGATTTATAAGACATTGTCATTATTTAACCTGACTCAGAGCTCACTGCATTATAAAATCTCTGTCCTCATGGCCTTTGTTGAAAAAAAACTCAATGGCAATTGTTTATTATTGCAGCCTCTTAAGTCTACAATACCAGTTGAGGCAAATAAGAGCCCAGCAAATAGTTATAAGGGAGATTTGAGGAACAAAATCTCCAGAGGAAACTTTGAAATCTGACATACATCTATAGCTATAGAAATTTTTGTGCATGTGCAAGGCTATGCACATTCTCAAAAAAGACCTGAGAGGGCCCCAATCTCTCAGATGTGGCTGAACTTGAAATACTATACAAATAGGAAGTGAAGGCTAAGGCAGGGTTGTGTATGTTCTAACCCACATACAGAGCCTCTTTGTAATGGATGAAAGATTTATTGGCTCAGGCATTTAAAGAAATATCTGGCCAATCACTGTTGAGCACTAAATCAATCAAACAGTAATTTCAGTGGTAGCACAATATTGGGAATATAGACTTCATAGAATTAGTCAAGAAAAGTCACTAAACAAATAGCAAAAACAACAACAAACCTAAGGGAAAAGGATAATAAAATTTCCATAGTTGCCATATGATACTATCACAAATATTCAGTTTTCAACAAGAGTGAAAAAATAAAAGAAACATGGAAGTATTGTCCATACATAGGAAGAAATTAAATCAATAAAAACTATCCCCAAAGAGACCCAGATTTTAGAATTACTAGACATAGATGTAAATCAGCTAGTATAAGCCTACTCAAAGAACTAAAGGAAAGCATGTATAATTAAAGGTATGGCAATGATTCTCAACATTGATAAGAGATAACATCAACAAAGAAATAGAAATTATAAAAAAGAATGAAATAGAAGTTCTGGAATTGAAAAATACAATAACTAAATGAAAAATTCATTAGAGGGCCTTTAGAGTAGATGTGAATTGGCAGAAGAAATTATCAGCAAACTTGAAGAGAGAACAATTGATACACACACACACACACACACACACAATGAAATATTACTGAGCCATAAAAAGAATGCAATCTTGCCATTTGCAATGACATAGATGGAGCTAGAGAGTATTATACAAAGCAAAATAAGTCAATCAGGGAAAGACAAATACCACATGATTGCATTCATATGTGGAATTTAAGAAACAAAACAAATGAATAAATGAGCAAAACAAAAGAGCAAAATGAGAAAAGAGAGAGAGAGAGAGAAATCAAGAAAC
Source organism: Leptonychotes weddellii (assembly GCF_054177405.1). Classification (NCBI taxonomy): domain Eukaryota; kingdom Metazoa; phylum Chordata; class Mammalia; order Carnivora; family Phocidae; genus Leptonychotes; species Leptonychotes weddellii. The sequence continues at coordinate 135,699,580 of NC_138369.1, read as the reverse complement.
AGACTCTTACCTATAGAGAATAAACTGATGGTTACCAAAGGGGAGGTGGATGGGGGGAGGGGGAAATAAGTAATGGGGTTTAAGGAGAGCACTTGTCATGATGAGCACTAGGTGTTATATGGAAATGTTGTATCACTATATTGCACATCTGAAACTTATATTACATTATACATTAACTAAATGGAATTTAAATAAAAACTTAAAGAAAAAAGGATTTAAAGGGACTACGGTTGGCACTTGAACAACATGGGTTTGAAAGGCATGGGTTCACTTATACCTGGATTTTTTTTTTTTTCAATACAGCACTATAAATGTATTTTCTCTTTCTTAATATTTTCTTAATAACATTTTCTTTTGTATAGCTTACTTATTATAAGAATACATTATATAATATAAAATATGTGTTATCAACTTTATTATCTGTAAGGCTTCCAGTCATAGTAGGCTATTAGTAGTTAAGTTTTTGGGGGCCAAACATTGTACATGGATTTCAATAGCAGAGGATGGACACTTCTAACCCCATGTTGTTCAAGGATCAATTGTACTATGAACAACAATATGCCAAGAATGTCACCTCTTCCATTCTTGTCATTGGAATGTCTCCTTTCCTTTTATCTTTATCAGTTTTGCTAGAGGTTTTTCTTCTTTTGCTTTTATTGAGCTTCTCCAAGAACCAACTTTTGACTCCACTGATATTTTATTATCTTTCTGATTATACAATAGCATATACTCTTTATTATTTACTTTATTCTGCTTATTTTGTGTTAATTTTCCATCACTTTCTAAAGATGGAGGCATATGCTATATATCTGAGATTTTTCCACTTTTCTAATATAAGATTTGTACTAGATCTCTAATACTGTGTAACAAATTATACAGTATTAGAGATCTAGTACAAATCTTGAAATGTAGTAGCTTGAAAGCAACAAACATTTATTTCCTCTGCATCTGTGGGTCAGGAAAACGTGAATGGCATTGCTATGTAGTTTTGTGTCAAGACCTTTTATGAAATAGCTGGACCTGTAATCTCACTTGAAGGCTCAACTCAAAGAGAATACAATTCCAAGCTTTCTCACATGATTGTTGCAGGCTTTAATTCTTTGCTGGCTGTTTGCCAGAGACTTCTATTCCTCACCATGTGATACTCTCCACAGTCTGCCTGAGTGAACTTATGACAAGGCTTCTGGCTTCCCCCAGAGCAAGTCATCTGAGAGTAAGAAAGTCCATGCCAGGGGGAAGCTGCAATCTTCTCATAATCTAAATCTCATACATGACATGACATACCATAGTTTCTACAATATTCTATTCACTATGTCTATCCACACTCAACAGCAAGGGAATGAGGACCTGCCTCTTAAAGGGAGGAGTATAAAACAATTTGTAGAGATATTTTTAAAACCACAGTCAAATCTCTAACCAGTATTTCTACGTCCCTCCCACATGCAAAATAACTCCCTCCCTGCTATATTTTTTATTTTCAAACAGGTATGGCTCTACCGGTTATTCTGTGTCTGCTCTGCCATTGTTTGTCTGAGGCAGACAAGTTGTCTTAGCTTCACGGGTCCACAGATTGACAAGACCTGTACTCCAGGAGCAACAGTTAAGGAACTACACCCATGGAGCAGTATCCACACCCGGACTTGAATCAAGTGACAAGATTCTGAACTTAGAATTGATTTGACAGTAAAAAGACATCTGGGAGTCTTGGGAGGGAGGATATAAGCACTTTGAAACTGGATACTTCCACTGTACATCTCTGGGCCTTTCTTCTATCATTTGACTTGTACTGTTGCTACAACACCATGATACATGGTTATTTTATACTTTAGATATTAATTATATTTTACAGAGATTGAAAAAATAAAAAATAAGTCTTTTATACTTATTCACACATTTTTCATTGCTGATGCTTTTATTCCTTTGTGTAGATCCAGATTTTGATCTTGGTATCATTTTTCTTCTGCCACAAAGATATCCTATTTATTTCCATTACATTTTTGTGGGAAATATATATATGTGTGTGTGTGTGTGTAATTAATATATAATAACTTGTATAACCTCTTTTATTTCAGATTGTGATATAATACAAAAATATACTTTGTCTTTTTCCCCAGTTTCTGGCACAGAGCTCCTAAAACTCTTGGAATTTCCTGAGTGTCTTTGTTGTTCATTATGAGCCCCTGCATCATACCTGTGTTTCTACTAATGATATGAATTAGGGTGGGACCCCCTTGATTGCTTCAGGGTATAGTTGGTCATCAAAAAGACCAAGTGATTAGAGAGTTGGAACTTTTAGCTCCACGCCTCAACCTCTAGGGAGACAAGGTGGGGTGCTGGAGATTGAGCTCTATAAAAACTCTTGAACATGAAGCTTTGGAGAGATTCTGAAATAGTGAACACATCCACATGCAAGGAGGGTGGAGCACCCCAACTCCACAGCGACAGAAGCTCCTGCACCAGGGACCCTTCTAGACCTTGCCCGATGTACTTCTTCATCTGGCTATTCATTTGTATTCTTTATAATATACTGGTAAACATAGTAATGTGGCTTCCTGAGTTCTGTGACCTGTTCTAGCAAATTACTGAACCTGAAGAGGAAGTCATGGGAACCCCCAATATATAGCTGGTCAGTCAGAAGTATGGGTGACCCAATATTTTCAACTGGCATCTGGAATGAGGGCAGTCTTTTGAGATTGTGCCCTTAAACCTGTGGAGTCTCATTCTATCTCTAGGTAGTCAGACATGAATTTTGGACATTGAATGGTATCCACAGAAGATCAGGAAATTGATTAGTGTCAGAAAACATCCCAGACAAATATAAGTAATTAAAGATAATTTTGTCTAGGTTTTTTACTTGGATATAAAATTATTAATTTCAACTTTGTCTTTTAAAAAATTTCTCTACTATGTATTTGTCTTTTTCATTTAATTGACTTCCTTTTATCACCATGGATTACTATCATCCATTTCCCACAAGCTCAGCACTGCTCAAGCCCAAGGACACAACCAAAACAATTCCTCAATCCCATCTTTGCAAGTCTATTTTCCTATGAACACTCATGATACAAAACCTTTATCAGTCAAGGGCTAATCCAAGCACATAAACATCACTGTAATGTGAACACATGAAATTTAAAGAATTATTAACCATAACAGAAATTAATTATGAGTATAAAGAAAACTGTACAGAATAGCCTGTGTTTGAGGTAACAGTGTTCAAAAGGGAAACCAGGCCTTCTCCCCAAGGCTAGGATTCAGACCTGATCGCAGAAAGAGAAATTGCATTTGACTGTATTGTGGAGAAGTTTATTCGGTTGCAACCACCAAAGCTGGTCTACCATTGCCAGGCAAGTAGGAAACACTCCTCTGGGGTGCATGGAGGCTGAGGCTGGCACTTAGATGCTTAGCAGGAGTCAAGTTGGGAAGCCACTTGCAAGCATAATAGTAAAAGGCCTGAGAAACACAGTGTCCTTTTCAGGAGTGCCACAGTGAGTTGCTCACTAGGCCTGGGCCAGCGCCAACAGTTCAAAGTGTTGTGTGCTTGGGGCACATGATTTGGGCAGAGTGGCACTGGATGTCCCTATCTACATGCACCCTGGGAGTAATGCAGTAGGAGCAAGTAGAAACAAAAACAGAAGCAAACTGGAATTGAGAAAGACAATATCCTTTCTTCTGCAATGTCCTTCCAGCACCCTCTACTCTCAAAGTTTAACATCTTGCTCTCTGTATAGGAGATAAGCTTAGAGGATCAATCTCCCTTATTACAAAGCATGGTATTAAAGGTGCGTTTTTATCCAAAAGGCAATAAATTGACAACTAGCACAAATACATATGCAACTGATGGAGGGGTTATGCTAAAATGAAGATGACAATTTAATTGGTCCTAGGTGGAGCCTGAATTTTAGGAACTTAACTCTAAACACAGTTTCCTCTACTATATCTGGTGGGGCCAATAAACTCCTAACCATATCAACTGTCCCAAAGAAAGCAATTAAAAACACGAGACAAAACACAAAAACGGTTATCTAATGGTTTGGAGAGTAAAAATTAGGAGGCAGATTCTGGAGAAGAATTAAAACTTGGCAAAAGGGATCACCACAGGGTTAGTTTTATTGATTTTGGCTTTCACCTCAGTGCAGACAACACTCACATCCCCATGAAGGACAGCTGTAGAACGTCAAAGCTACCACATTTCTGGCCTGAAAAGAAAGAATAGAGTTTGGGGCAATACCAGCTGCTAGAATATGAGGTATGTGGGGGTAGGCAGGAGCCACAAAAAACAGAGAGCCCTGGGGTCATATTTTGTGTATAAACTCTGAGCAAATCTCTGGCTGAGTGCTGAATTATACATGTGTAGGACACACTGCAGGCTTGTAAGCAACCCAGCTAATGGAGAAAACAGTAACAGCAACAACAACAAACCCAAAGAATGTAACTTAGATTTGAGTTTCTATGTAAAAGTCAGAGTTCTCAGCTTGAGTTGAGTCCAATCAAGTTAACTGTCTGCTAAAACAAAAATACACATACTCTTTTCAGTTATATAACAGAATCCAGGTCACCATAACATGACATTCACAATGTCCAGGATATAATCCAAAATTACTTGAAATTTAACAAGCAACAAAATGCAACCCATTTTAAAATGGAAAAATAATCACTGAAGGGTAATGTTAAAATAACCAAAATGTCAGAGACAGTAATCAAGGACTTCAAAGCAGCTCTCCTAACTATACTCAGTGAGAGATAGGAGAATATGCTCATAATGAATGAAAAAAGAGAAAGCCCAACAGAGAAATAGAAAATATGAAAAGGGAAAAAAAGGAAGTTCCAGAACTGAAAAATGCAATTTCTGAATGAAAAAGTCACTGGGTAGACTTAAGAACAGACTAAAAATTAAGAGGAAAAAGTCAATGAAGTTGAAAATGGATCAATAAATTGAAATAAATAGATTACAATATCAGAGGAAATGGACAACAAGGCAGAAAAAATATTTGAGAAAAATGCCAAAATGTTCCCACTTTGATAAAAGATATAAATTTATAGTTTGAAGAAGCTTAGGAAGCCTCAAGTCAGATAAATATGAATAAAACCATATTTAGGCATATAGTTAACCTGTTGAGACCAAAGATAAAGAGAACAACTTGAAAACAGCAGGGGAAGATGGCACAGCTTATTCAGGAGTCGAACAATTTACATAACTGTTAACTTATCAGAAATTATGGAGGCTAGAGACAATGGGATTTACATCTTTAAAAGTGCTGGAAAAAAGATCAATGTACTGGAATTTCAAATAATGGAAAAAATAAGAGAATTTGTCAAACGTGTTACAAAAAACGCTTAGTGAAATTGTTCGAACTGAATAAGAATGATTCCAAATAAAAACTCAGATATCCAAGAAGGAATGAAGAGCATTGGAATGGTAAATATATATAAACATTAAAGATTTTTTCCTCTTAATTTGTTTAAAATATATATGACTAAAGCAAAAGTTATGATTCTGTGTGCACTTTACAATGTACATGATATAATATGTATGATAGGCAGAAAGGTTGGTGGGATGGGGTAAATAGACCTCTACAGTCCCAGGGTGTCTACATTTTACATGGAGTAGTACAATATAATACAAAGTAGACTATAAAAAGTTAAAGATGTATATTTAATCCACAGAGCTACTGCTAGAAAATATTCAGAAGTATAGCTAAAAATCCAGTAGATAAATTAAAATGAAATTCTAAATATATCGCAATGATCTGAAAGGAGGTAGAAAGGGATGATTTAAAAAAGAGAGATGAACAGAAACAAATAATAAAATGGTAATAACATAAAAGTCATTGGGAGAAGATATTTGCAAATGCATATCTGATAAAGGGTTAGGATCCAGAGGGGAGTTAGATGGGGGGATGGGTGAAACAAGGGAAGAGGATTAAAGAGTACACTTCTCATGATGAAATTAAAAAAAAAAAAAAAACTATGCCTAAAAAAATAATCATTAATTACATTAAGTGTTACTGGACAGAACACTCTAATTAGAAGGCAGAAGTTATCACAATTGACAAGAAAGAAACTTACTGTATGCTGTCTAAATAGATACACTTAAAAATAATGCACAGATAGGGTTGAAAGAGAATGGATAGGAAATTCATACAGTATACAAACAGTAATTATAAGAAGGCCAGAGTAACTATATTTGTATAAGATAAAATAAACTTTAAGACAAATAGTATTACCAGAGATAGAAAAGAATAACTATTAAAGAACTAATTCATCAGGGAGACATAATAATCAGAAATATAGATGCACCTTATAACAGCTTCAAATTGGTGCTATACGTAAGTGATGAATCACTAAGTTTTACACCTGAAACCAATTTTACCATATATGTTAACTAACCAGAATTTAAATAAAAACTTGAAATAAAAAAATAACAGCTTCAAATTACATGAATCAAAAATTGACAGAATTAAAAGGAGACTGGTTAATCCCACAATCAGAAGCAGAAATTTTAACATCCTTTTCTCATCAACTGATGGGATACTAGACAAATATCAGTAAATACATAGAAGATCAAGGAAACACTGTAGATTATTTTGATTGAGTTTACATTTATACAACAATGTAATTATCAACTTCAGAATATACATTCTTTTTAAGTGGACATGGTACATTTATCAAGATGGATCATATCCTGGGCCACAACACAAGTCTCTATAAATTTAAATGAGCCAATTTCATATAGATCATGTTCTACTACCACAACAATATTAAATTTGAGATCAATAGCAATAAGATTCTACCTAGGGAAATCCCTTCAGAAATTGAATGACAGCCATTTAAATTTTCTATGCTCCAAAGAATAAATCACAGCCAAATTAGAAAATGGTCCAAACTAAATGATAAGGAGATTATAACATAACAACACTTGCTGGGATACAGTTAAAGGATATCTTACAGGGAATTCATTAATCTCTCATGATTCTATTAGAAAAGAAGAAAGGTAGCAAATCAGTGACCTACTTAAGAAACTACAAAAGTAGAGCAACGTAATACAAAGTAAGTAGAAGGAGGGCAATAAGAAAGATAAGAAAAATTCATAAAATGAAAACCAAAAGAAACTATTAATAGGGATGCCTGGGTGGCTCAGTCGGTTAAGCGTCTGCCTTCGGCTCGGGTCATGGTCCCAGGGTCCTGGGATCAAGTCCCACATCGGGCGCCTTGCTCAGCAGGGAGCCTGCTTTTCCCTCTGCTTGCTGCTTCCCCTGCTTGTGTTCTCTCTCTCTCTGACAAATAAATAAATAAAAATTTTTAAAAAAAGAAACTATTAATAAATTCTGTCTCCCTCATTGTATCTGCATCTAAAATCTCTATCAGGTTCCTCTAGCCTTTCACTTACTGTTTTCCCTCTGGCTACCTAGAATTTCAACAACTGTGGGTACATATTAGAAATAAGCCAAGGAGGATGCCTGGGTGGCTCAGTCAGTAAGCATCTGCCTTCGGTTCAGGTCATGATCCCAGAGTCCTGGGATCGAGTTCCACATCAGGCTCCCTGCTCAGGGAGCCTGCTTCTCTCTCTACCTGCCGCTTCCCCTGCTTGTGCTCTCGCTCTCTGACAAATAAATAAAATCTTAAAAAAAAAGAAAGAAAGAAATCAGCCAAGGATTTGAGGATGGTTTATATTAAGATTTAGGGTTCTCCTTCTGTCGTTCCCTATTTTGTTGTATTTTTCTCAATTTCTGGCCATAATGGCATCCCTGAACTCTGACCTCTGACTCCTTAGGTCAATAGGATTCTTATTTTCTCTTTGACTTTGATCTGCCAGCACACTGTGTTGACCGTGTAACACCCTTAGAGCAAAGTTCTATCAGCAGAGATCTTGCTCTGTGTTGAGCGCATCCACTTCAGTATTTCTCTGTGATTGATTTCCAATGCCTTAAAACAGTTTTCCAAAGTTTACCATTGTTTTCATTGGGAAGGTTGTTGTGATTCAGGATCCTCTGCCCTAACCAGAAGCAGGAAGTCCCCCATATAATTTTTATCCTTAGACAAACCTAAGACAAGCACTTAGATAAGTGCTTCTCAAATTTTAATGTCCAGATGAATCATCTGAAAATCATGCTAAAATGCAGGTTCTGAATTAGTAGGTCTCTAGTGGGGCCTGGGATTCCAGATTTTTAACAAGCTCCCAGTTGATACAGAAGCTATTTTCCACAGACCGCATTGAGCAGTGAAGCCCTAGACAACTAACATGATGAAGTATTTTGAGTTGAGTTTGAAACAACGAGGGTTAACACTGCTGTTTGTGAAGAAGTCTTAGTTGTGATTGTAAATTCTTAATTTCCTTGGCCTAGGGATCTGAAAAAGTGCCGGTATTGATAAAACCTACCTCTACCTTGTTAATGCTAATGGATTAAACAGCACCATGAGCCTGATTATCTGTTAGCCAATTAAGATAAGCACTGAACTTGTCTTTATAGCATATTTATTGTGATTGGAAATATTGATGTATTCCATGCTAAATACCGGCCAATATATCAAGTACACAATTTTGTCCTGGGCACACTCAAAAAACAACCACTGAAAACATATTTTAAAAAGGACAGCTGCTAACTTTTCTCAATTAAAAAAAAAAAAAGCACCTGAATCTCAATGGGTGATAACAATGACATTCCTTCCAAGGATCTGAAAGGAAGTTATCTCCTCCTTCCTTATAATATACATTGTCAGTCACTCCCACATGAAGAGATAATCCCTCCCTTGGCTCACCAAACCCAGTCATTAAATTATACAGATTTTATCTTCTAAATAATACACCAATCCAACTCTTACCTTCCCCAACATTTTTTTTTTTTTAAGATTTATTCATTCATTTTTTTTGAGAGAGAGAGAGTGAGCACTCCTGTGAGGGGTATTGGGGGAGGGACGGGGGAGGGGAACTAGGCTCTCAAACAGACTCTGCACTGAGTGCAGGGCCCTATGCAGGGCTCAATACCATGACTCTGAGATCAAGACCTGAGTGAAACCAAGAGTTGGAGGCTTAACCAACTACACCACCCAGGCGCCCCTCTTACCATCTCCAACTTTGCTATCACTGTTCTAAATTAAGAATTGAACACCTCCCCTGACTGCTATTCCTTTTCCCTTCAGGTCCATATCTAACACTGCCACCCAACTAATCTATTTACCTCCTCCTTAAAACTTCTGCAATATAATATTCAAGCTACTCATTGTGACATAGAAGACACTCCATGAACTGATCTCTGCCTATCACTATGGTTTCTTTTCTCGTGAGTTCTTTCCTCCAAAATTATATTCCAGTAACAATAGTCTGCTCTACTTACACTGGCCATGCTATTTCTCTTCTTTATGCTTTGGCTCTACTTGGGATTTTTCTAACAATGTGATCATTCTTTTCATCTTCCACAGTCCTTGCCTACAAACACACACACACACACACACTTGAACTAAAGAATGCTATTCTATTTGTATCTGGGTCCTAAACTTACTTCTCATCTCCCTCCAGGTTCTACTTTATTTCACTTTTGAACCATCAGCCCTAATCCAATCCAGCTCCTGCAAGAAATGCCCAGAAAGGCTGGTCTAGAGTTTCTCACTGAAATGCAAATGAATCTTCTATCTATCTTTACTGTATAGAGAGATTCAGAGTGAATGTACAGAATAGTTTTGCCCTTCATAATCTAAATAGAAACCTTAAAGAATAAACATATATAAGAAAGCTCTCTCAAAATGTCATTTTGAGACATAGAAACTTGAATGGTAACTGTGTCATTCTATTCTGCTGGGAAGAAAACTTACATGTTATAAAGATGAGCAAGAGTGGTCACAGAAGGGAGGGGGGACAAACAAGCAGATAGTTAAGGACAAATAAATTTCCCATGAGCCCTCATGCCTTGCAGTTCCTGAGCTTCATGAGCTTTATCTTTGAAATTCTTCAACTGTCAATCTCATAATCCTCCTTCTGTGTTCCTCTCCATTTCCAGTTCATTGATTATCTAAGACTTATTTTGCATTTCTCTGTGCCAGATTCTGTAGGAACTGTGCATACCATTGTGAACTGAATATAGTCTTGCTCTAAAATGTTCAGTATATTAGGAGAAATACATAAACTATTAAATATGGTTATAAAAACTACCAGCGGACTAAGCACAAAGTTCGTTGACCCACCCACCCACCAGTGAGGAGTGTATAAACAAGAGCCAGATTCAAGCGAATCTGTATTGGGGAAGCACCTGGCAGAGTTTCCCAGAGAAAGTCGATTTTAATTCTGTCTGTACATTTATTGCAATCATAAATACAACTCATAATTTCCTCTTGGGGGACTCCTCTGATCCTACTACCACCCACCAAATACATGGTTAAGGAAAAACAAGTGAGTCATTTCCATTTGCACTGTGTTCCTGCCATCTTAAATTAGAACCCAGGGAATTTTTTTTTTTCTCAGAAAACATTTTTACATATAAAGTTTAGTTCTATAGTTATATTTCAGATAAATCAAAGGTTAAATACAATTTTGTATACTGGTTTTAGAACTTAAGCACCACTAGGGCATAAAGAAAAAACATTCCCAGTTCAAGCAAATGGTTTACAATGCACTTACTATACCAACTTGTTACTAAGTCAGATACTTTTAGATCTTAAATTTACATACTCGGAAAACTTAGACTCAAAATTATCAAGTGACTTTAGATATTTTTTTATATTCTTTATTAAAAAATACAATTTTAAATTGCTTATAGAAATGACTGGATAAAAATGAAATAAACTTAAAAATAAGGGGTAAAAGAAAAAATTTATTCCATAAATTACCTAAAGCCATGTAGAGGAAGGAAGATTATTTCACTGTCTATGACTCAGTACATCCTCACAGCTAGAGCACTTAAATCCCTGACACTCTTGTTCATATTGATGAGAAAGTCAAGCCTTTGGAATGTGAGTTTAAAATAAGAGAGGGAACAGAGTATGGGGTACCCTAACAGACCAGATAATTTTAAAAGACATCATGGAATTGTGGGACCCTAGGAAAAATCCTCATGTTAATTCTAATGAAAATTAACCAACTCTTCGAAAAACTGTTTCCCAGTCAGTGTCTTGTTAAGTAGTGGCAACTGGAGAAAGGTTTGCTTCCTTTGTCTTAAACTCTGACATGGAAGTAGGGATGTTTGGAAGGCGACTGAGATAACTCAGTCTGTCTTGTTTGGGTTTCAAAGTCAAGATGTATCTGCAAGGTTAAAATTGATGGCTCATATAAACAACTCTTAGTAATGAGGTCATCTATCCAGCTAAGAAATCCAGATTTGCACTGACCCACCATTTCTGAGCATAAATTGTCATGTCACCTTTATTTTTCCTTATTTATTTATTTTTATTCTGTTTCACATACCTTACTTGAGAAAGAAGCAAATTCGACTATGTGAAGAAAATTCTGGGAGAACAAAACACTAGTGTATACCCTACTGTACCCACTATTACTGTTATAGAGAAATAGAGGCAGAATCATTCAGAAGCAACTCAGAAGAAATAATACATGTAGGAATGCTGAAAATAATGCTGCTTTTCTGGTTTTGCCTACTCAGAACTCCAGAATCTCCTCTCTGAATATCAAATGTGGTCCAGATATTTATATACAAGAACAATAAGAGTGTTTTTGTTTTTTTTTAACTCAGAGATTTAGGGAGACAACAAGAGATTTGCTGAAAATGCCTGAACCCATAATCTGAAATGAAACCTATACAATTCCTCACATACATGAAGAATAGGAGTGTATAATGCTTTCTGAAGTTATTTCCATTCTCTGCATTAAGAAACTGGGAATGACTCTTAAATAGTATAGCTGAGGGACCAGCATGGTCCAGCTGGAATGCTCCCTTGTGTGACAGTCTACAGCAGTCCATTCCTTAATTCTGAACTCCAGTTACCACTTATCTCTTTGATACTTAAAAAGTAACATTTGAGGGGTGCCTGGGTGGCTCAGTTGGTTACGTCTCTGACTTCGGCTCAGGTCATGATCTCAGGGTCCTGGGATCGAGCCCCACGTTCAGCTCCTTGCTCAGTGGGGAGCCTGCTTCTCCCTCTGCCTGCCACATCCCCTGCTTGTGCTCATGTGCTCTCTCTCTCTGTCAAATAAATCAATATTTTTTAAAAAGTTACATTTGATGACTAAATTATTTTACAGAAGGCTTTGCCTCACTTCAATATGCTCTGCAGAAGAAGAATGTGAAGGAAATGCTGCCTTTTCCTATGAACATTGAAAAAAAATTGTATCTATGTCCTCTTTTGCCATACAAGGCATTTTTTTGTGATCTGTGGTGATGAGATGTATGTTTTATACCCATTTTGGAGGAAAAGTCCCTTCTGCTTGGAGTCATAGATCTAAAACTTATGCCACCATATATAATCACCGGCACGATTGGTCACCCCTGTGGCACCATTATGGTTTATTGTGGCAAGTCTACAGAGACTGGGTTACTGAGAGATGGAAAAGGTGTTCTATAGAGGCAGAGAGGAACGAAGAAGAACGTCAAATTTTCAGAGATCATCAGAATGTGATGCAGATGTGAAAGATAAAGACAAGAAATTTTGGAGCCTACTGGTCCCTTAGGCCACTAGTTCAAACAGGACTTAATTTGCCCTCTGGTTTCCAGGATGCTCAGACAACACAGAAATGGTCAGTCATTACATGACATCTACTGGCTACATGCATCACTTCTTGGGACTTTTACCAGAATCATTAGGAAAGAGGCACTCTCTCTTTCTTGAAGGAATATGTTAGTCTGGAATCCCTGTGAATCCTGTTGGCTACCACATGAGAGAATCAGCTGAGCAAATCTGAGGAGTGACTGAAAGCCAGATGTGCCACAAATCTTTTTCAGAAGTAAATAAATTCCATTTGTTATGTTTTTAACTTGAACTAGCTGAGCTGGATTTTTTGTAACTTGCATCTGAAAGAGTCACGGCTAAGACATGTTATGAAGCCAATACCATTTTCTCCATTTAACTGCATCTTTGGAAGTATTAATAAGTCACTCAAAACTATGAAACTAAGGAATGGCTCAGACCAAATTAGAACTTTTTAAAAATCATAACTGAATTATATTCTCTTCAGGAACACATATATATGTGCTATACCATGAGAATCCCTCCTATATTTATTAACTGCTGCCCTATCTACTGGCATATACAGGGAATAATAAATGATATTAACTTTTTTATACAATAGCACTTTCATAGTCATCAACTTATTTTGGTGCTCAATCTCACCATTTCTATTCACTATCAAATTGGAGCTCCTCATCAGTAAAACAAGAAAACAAAAATGCAAGTCATAAAGCTATCGTATCTGATTCTTTATCCAAGACTCCTTTTCCCTTTTGCTAAAGTAAACTTCTCTAACAAAGGTACCACCACAATTCAATGAGTAAAGGATAGTCTTTTTTCAACAAATGCTTTTGAAAGAATTGCTTACCATTTGGAAAAAGTAAACCATGAAGTTTACCTTCTACCTTACACAAAAAGTAACTTGAATCAGAGTCTTAAAATTAACAGTGAACAGATAAGTCAATAAATTAGTAAATATAAATAAGCATTGACTATGACAAAAAAAAAATAATTTTGCTGGTTTTCAAAAACAAGGTTCTAAATTGCTCAACAAAAATGTGTGTGGGGGGGCGCCTGGGTGGCTCAGTCGTTAGGCGTGATCAGGTCAGGTCATGATCCCAGGGCACTGGGATCGAGCCCCGCATTGGGCTCTCTGCTCCGCGGGAAGCCTGCTTCTCCCTCTCCCACTTCCCCTGCTTGTGTTCCCTCTCTCGCTGTGTCTCTCTCTCTCTGTCAAATAAAGAAATAAAATCTTAAAAAAAAAAAAAAAATGTGGGCAGGGGACTCCTCATGGCGGCGGCGGCTGCTTGAGTGCAGAGCGGTGGTGACTGAGCTGCGAGCCTGGCTGGCGTGCGCCAAGCCCCGGCCCGGCCTCCGCGTGCCCCCCCCCCACCCCGCCCCCGGGCATCGCACCCCTGATGCAGCGCGGGTGCTCAGCCCGCCCCGGCCGGGACGACGGTGAAGTATTTCCTGGGCCAGAGCGTGTTCTGGAGTTCCTGGGACCAAGTGTTCGCTGCCTTCTGGCAGCGGTACCCGAATCCCTAGAGCAAACATGTCTTGATGGAAGACATAGTG